>NC_081345.1:38859377-38878112 GCF_029784015.1 Lycium ferocissimum | reverse complement strand
AAAAAAATGAATATAAGGTTCACTTGATAATGCCATGTGCATGTGGGCTTCGGTTTTAAGAAGGAAATGAGTAGTATTAATATTATAGTATAGTAGTTAATGTACATAAGAAAATGTATCTGCAATTCAGTTATGTTTTACCCTTCATTAGACAAGTAAATAAAGACCAACAGGCTACAGGTTGACATTACTACTCTGTTTTCTTCTTTACCCCCTTCTATCTACATCTTTTAATTTAATTTGTTAGAAACGAATTTAAATATTAGGGCTCAAATTATAATTGCTAGTTACTTCAGTAACTCCCACCCTAGAAGATAACGTAGTATAGTAACCTTTAAGAAATAGGGCTAATTGCTAAACAATCTGCATAATGTCCGTAAGCTAAAGTGAAGGTTTCACATCACAGTATCACACTGTACATAAGCGTAATAGAAAAGAGTCCGAAGACTAATCAAAAGATTATAAGTCTTGAGTACTGATAGTGAATAGATTTTTCACAGCACTATGTTAAGTTGAACTACAACTAGGGTGTACAAAGCAAACCGACAAACTGCACCAAATCAATAAACCGAGTCAAACCGAGAAAAAACCCCCACTAGTGGTTTGGTTTGACTTGATTTGGTGTTAAAAAAAAAAAAATCCAACCATAATTGGTTTTGTTTGATTTTAGCTAAAAAAAATCAAACTGAACCAAACCGACCCAACGTTACGTGTATTTAATTTTTAAAATATTTTATACATAAAAAAATTTATTTGTAATGTAATTTGTAAATATTTTCTAAATTTTTTCATAGTTTTTGTCTTTTACCATATTATTTTAAGCTTGAACTTAAAATATTGAATGCCAATAAGTTTTATATGCTATGGATGTTAGTAACTCAAATAAAGTTCAAATCAAAACCAACTCAACACTAATGCTAACAAAAGAAATTTAATTCTAACACTAGGAATGACAGTAATGTTGGATATCTATTCTTTAATTTTGCATAATTGATTTAGAGCGTAAAAATACATAGCTTAATTTTTTTCTTTGTCATGTAATTAATACTTATTAGGCATGTATTTATTTTAGCATAACTTAGTATTTAGATTAAAGTCATTTTTTCTTTATGACTTATTAATTAGCAATACTTATTTTAACCGATTTTATTATCTTTTTTGTTGAATATTTTAATATGATGTCGACGCATCTCACATTTTGTGTTATTTTCTTGAAACACGCCAGTTATGTAGTTGTATCTTCTTTTAGACTAAAGAAATATTTGAAGTAAAAGTCATATGCTTTGTATGAAGACTTTTTCGGAAAAAAAACCGAAGTTGAAAATACCGAATTTTATTGGTTTGGTTTATAAATTTAAAAACCCGACGCATTTGGTTTGGTTTAGTATTTGAAAAATCCGAACCAACCCGATTTATGTACACCCCTAACTACAACCATAGGTAACCAAAAAAATGCTTTATATTATCAGTATATATGATTTCTATCCTAAAAATAAATACATATGCACACGTGATACTCGACTCCAAAATTTGAAGGTGCAAAGGAACAAAGAGGACAAATTCAAGAAGACTCGTTATTCGAACCCATCAAGGAATCCATTATCGTTAACCATTTGCGATGACCCCTTTAGAACAAATAAAACTATTTAATAATGGAGCACCCAATGCTTTTTAAATTTGCACAAGATCATTTGCTTAATTTTCGGGTTTCCTAAAGGAGATATGTAGAAGGACAGATGGTATCAGATATTGTTTTGTAATTTACTAATTAGGCCATTAGTGTAATAACGTCATTATTTGTTATTAATAGTATATCTAAACCTTGTGTTCCCACAAAAGCTTGGTGGTCTTTTGCCACGTCATTTATTAGTTGTTATGCTTGTGATTATCCACATGGTCAAAGGAACCTTTTATAATAAAGGGTTAAATAACTGATAATTTTGTCTTTAAAATTTTAGGATAATTTTAGAAACCTCCTCCCTAGTCTTCTTCATCACACTATTCTTCATCACACTAACTTCCGTTTATTTATGATAGATACTACTTATTTTCTTATTTAATTTTTTATACTATATTAAAATATAGTTTCACAAATTTGCCCTATTTTCATAATTTTTGGTCCCCAATTAATTATCTAACACGTGTGAAAACAAAACTTAAAAACAACATGCCTTACCCAATGTAATCCCACAAGTGAGGTCTATGGGGATAGAATGTACATAAACCTTATCTCTACCTTATTGAGGTAGAGATTATTCAAGATGACCTCCAAAATTGTGAAAGATAATCAAAACAAGATTGAAAAGAAAATAGCGAAAGCAAAATAACAAGATAAAGAAAAGTTTTGTATAATTTTTTTAATCTATTTTCATTAATGTAATAAAATATAGTTTCACAAATCTATTTTTCATCATTTTTTGGTCTCCAATAAATTATGTCGTGAAAACAAAAACTTAAAAAAGATAAAATAAACACAAATCATATACAGCCAAAGTAGACGACAAAATGAAAAGGCCTAGGACCCGGTTTGAGAGGACTGGGGCCCCACTTTCTGTTTTTGGAAAACGCAAGAGAATACAAAAGAAAAAAAAGATTTTGTAATATTTCCCTATAAACCATAGTCTTCCCCAAAATAAGAGGAACCAAAAGTAGCCTCACACGTCCCATCTTTCTTAGTTTACTCAGATATACTCCTCATATACTTGTACTATATGTGTATATAATTAGATGAACCAGTTTCACACAACAGCTTACTCTTCTTTGATCAGCTTCTTTCGATGATCCTTCAATAAACGGAAATCACAGTTCGTCTGATTTCTGTTGCTCTTTTCATTGATAGTTGAAGCAAAGTGCATTTGATTGACGCTTCAAATTGTTTGCAAACTCGTTTTGTTTAACTGAGAAGTTGTATATACATACACATATATAGTTTTGATCGTTAATTGAATAGAATAATGATGTTGGATCTCAATGTAAATGTAATCTACGATGATGAGGTTGCAGAAGGTTCTGTAGTTGATGAACCAGGAACATCCAATTCATCATCGTTACGAAATGCGGAGACTACAACAACCAGGACCGGCGACGGCGACACGTGTTCCACACGCGCCGGTGCTGACGTGTTCGCCTTCAATTTCGGCATCCTCAAAGCTGAAACTAGCAATCATTCGGAGTTCGTGACTCGGCAGTTATTTCCGGTTGATGAGAACGGTGAGTTGAACCGGAAACAAACCGATCGGGTCATTCTCTCATCGGGTCGACCCGGTTTTGTGGATTTGCCAATAGTACAACAACCGGAGCAAGTGAAACCGCAAGTGAAGAAGAGTAGGAGAGGACCAAGGTCGAGAAGTTCACAGTATAGAGGTGTTACTTTTTACAGACGAACTGGTAGATGGGAATCACATATATGGTTAGTTCTCAAATTTTTTGACTGGATCATCATTTATTGCCAAATTGATACTCATCTGCCTCACAGTTTTTCGAGATTCAAACTTCTAAACTTTAACAGTAAATTCGAACATAAAAGCTTTTAAGTTTTGCAAAGTATAATTTATATATTTGAAAACTACGTAAAAAATACTAGTATAAATGGCAATAATTAACAACTTAAAATATTTAAAAGACATATGAAGAATCCCAGTCAAAGAAAAACTTGATTGAATCTCGAAATTGGGACAGAAGGAGTGAATAATAAATCGTCAGTTTTGTTAATATAACTACTATTGGATGCAGGGACTGTGGGAAACAAGTATATTTAGGTATGGATATTGCTATTTTAATCACATACAATTTGGTTAATTTCATTGTTCCTGTTGATTTTGGTGCTAAAGTTATATTTATAACATGTTTTCTGATTTTGGTAATTTTTGATTGGTTTTCTTGTTGGTTTATATTAGGTGGTTTTGATACTGCTCATACAGCAGCAAGGTAAAATAAATGTCATAGTTCTCAAATCTCAGATATGTTATCAAATTTTTCAACTTTACGTTATTTCCCAAATCAAATGATTTGATTGTATCTGTTTTCTTCTCCACTGTATAGAGCTTATGACAGAGCTGCAATTAAGTTCCGGGGCGTTGATGCTGATATCAACTTCAGCTTAAGTGATTACGAGGAAGATATGAAACAGGTCAGAAATGCAATGTTTTTATTTGGAAAAATATGTTTAAGGTCACTGTTTGTGGAGCCTTTGTTTAGACCATGTTCTCTGGGTTCATAATTGTTTCTGTTTTAAGTGGCATCAATTATTTGAATCATATACACTCAAACCTCTTTATAATAGCATCGTTTGTCCCGATATTTTCTTGGAACATATAATATATCATAACATTGTTATGGTTGTTTGGTTCCACAGAGAACATGGTTGTTATATGGTAGCTGTTATAAAGAGGTCTAACTGAATATGTATTCTGAACTATTTGGACTTTCTTTTTTTTTTTTTTTAAAAAAAAAACGCAGGTGCAAAACCTTGGTAAAGAAGAATTTGTGCACTTGCTACGACGCCACAGCAATGGTTTCTCAAGAGGGACCTCCAAATTCAGAGGAGTGACGCTACATAAATGTGGCAGATGGGAGGCTCGAATGGGGCAGTTCCTAGGCAAAAAGTAAGGAACAAATTAACTCATTGAAATTCTTGTAGAATTGGATTACAACTTAGGATAGTAGTTGGTCCAAGATGTGTATTCATAGAGGGGATTGCACTGCTTATATTGCAGGTATATATATCTTGGGCTATTCGACAGTGAAGTAGAAGCTGCAAGGTCCTAATGATCTTGAATTACCCTCTCTCTGATAATGAACTGTTATACTAAATTCTCAATTTCAATCATATGTAATCAATCCAACCCGTATCTCCCTCTTTATTTTCTGCAAAATAGGGCTTATGATAAGGCGGCAATCAAAACTAGCGGAAGGGAGGCTGTTACCAACTTTGAGCCAAGTGCATATGAAAGGGAAACAATGTCTGAACCTCAGAGTGAAGGTTTGCTCAAAAGTTCTTATTCATTTCCAAACTAATGTCGCTAATTCCAAGCAACAGTGCATTATCCATATCTGAATCTGTCTCATTTGTTATGCTTATGATGCAGGTAGAGAACACGATCTTGATCTGAACTTGGGGATATCAACCTCTTCTTCAAAGGAAAATGACAGGTTGGGGGGTCTTCGTTATCATCCTTACGATAAGCAAGATCCAACAAAATCAAAGGTATTAGCAGAGTAGCTTATATGTTTCTGTTGGTGCAGACTGAATTGGATTGAAATGTTCTCTTTTCTGTTATAGTCTTCTATGTTTACTTTTTCTCAAAGTTCACATGCAAGAGAATCTATTACAGTAAATTCGAATCCGAGGGATTTATTATTGGTAGTGAAACCTTCTTTTGTTAACTTGGATGGCCATTCCCGTTCACTCATAATTGTGATGAAACATGTCATGAACATTTTAATCTTTCTTTCTTGTAGATTGTAATAATCTATTTATGCTCTTTAACTATAGATGGATAAACCTGGTCCAGTAATAGTTGGAAGTTCACATCTCAAGGGACTACCAATGACGTCTCAACAAGCTCATTTGTGGACTGGAATCTATTCTAATTTCTCTTCCACCTACGAGGTAAGAATACTGACTCTACCTTCAGTCAGAGATTTGGGGCCAAATGAATTGATGGAATTCCCATTTATCTATGTTTAGTATTTTTTTTTCCTGAATTATGGTCAAATATGCATGTCTTCAGTTGCCAAACTATACATCTTCATGTCCCCCTCTAAGTGCTGGGATCATTTGTTTTATATAAAACTTTTCACCTTTTTTCTTCCGGTTTGGGGGGCTGAGAATCAATGACAATAGACAGGCTGTGGTGACTAAGCCAAGCAACAAGAGAACTTTTTCATTTATAAAAAAAAAAAAAAAAAAAAAAAAATTATCTTTAAGTAACCTAGCATATTTGTACTTTGTCATTTAATTGGGATAATGGCGAGGTTATTCCTCGGGTGCATCTTCTCATGTGGGATCATAGCCAGTAAAGGTAAACGAAGGTGATAGATCGATGAGGGCGCTCCAGCTTAATTCAAATTTCAATGCCTCTGTTGTGCCCTTTCTGCCACTTCTTAAATTGAATGCATCCCTTTAACCTTCGAAAATCTTCTCTCTATTAATTAAACTAAGATTCATGATAAGCTAAACAATAAAAACAAAAATTAGGGAAAGAGAACAGGGGAAGAAGAACAGCCTTTTACTTGCTTCGTCACGTCTTCCACATCTCTCACAGTCCCAGTTATCTTTCTTCAACAACAACAACATACCCAGTGTAGTCCCACCAAGTGGAGTCTGGGAAGGGTAGAGTGTACGTAGACCTTAACCCTACCTTGGGAGATATAGAGGCTGTTTCCGATAGATTCTCGGCTCAGAATAAAGCAGGTCAAATAAGAAAAATGAACAATAACTGCAACAAAACAATATGCTAAGCGAAGAACAAGAGACTGTAAATAATAGTTGAAATCGAAGGCAAAGGAACTACATGAGAAATACGAGACAACTCTCTACTACCTATTAACCATCTACACAATTATCTTTCTTCATTCTTATATATTTTGACTTTGTTTCGTCTTTTTTTGCCATCGATAAGTTAGATGGAAGAGGAAGATTCATAGAATTATATTAGGAGATATATGGTAATGATAAGACTTTGTTACAAGCTAGATGTATAACTTTATGATGAAGGCCTTTGCTTTGCTTTTCTCTTTATTCTCTTGGAGGTTTCTAAAGTTGGATGATGTTAAATACCAATCTGAGTTTAAAGCATATTACCACAGTTAAAGCTTCAATATTAATTAAAATCATTTCACAGGGAAGAACATCTGACAAGAGAAAGGATATAGGTTCATCAGAAGGACCTCCAAATTGGGCAGTGCAAATGCCCAGTCAGGTTGATACAACCCCAGTGACAATGTTCTGCACTGCAGCATCATCAGGATTCTTCATTCCAGCTACTTCAGCATCTGCATTGGCACCGTCAACAAACGCCTCGCGGTGCTTTTACCACATCAGCCCCCGCCTACCACCATAATGACATGTCCTCCTCAGTAACTAGTAATATAGATGAAAAACATAGTCATTGATTTGTTTTGTAAGATCTAAATGTCAAGTCAATTACATTTTTGTGGATCAGATATTTTTTAAAACTGCTTCAGATCTGAGAGGTAGAGATTCGAACTTTCATTGCAGAATGGCTATAGTATACATTCTATAGTATACATTTGTGCTTTCCTTGCCCGTATTGTTGTTTATCTTGGTGCAAAGTTCCATTCTTCCTCCAAGACTTGTGTCTCTATTAATGATTGAATCGTGGTGGGAACCAAAGTCCAGTTGGATTTTAATGGCTCTCAATTCATACCCATGAACCCTTTAACACAGTTTTGTTGGTTTTGACTCAGATTTGGTACTGAGGATTAGGTTTTCTGTTTTCTAAGTTGGTTGCCCTTCATATAGATCTATCGCTTTAAGTTATAAAGAAACATCAAAACTTGCGTTACCAATTCAAACACCCTCTTTGTGGACGAAAAGGCTGACATTGAGGAATGACCTTTCTTGTTTCATATATGCCACTCATTTGGTGGAGTTTTCCATGCTTCTTGTTTTTCCTAATGTCAATATTTGCTTTTTCTTACTATTTAGAAACGATTATGTTTAACAGAAGGTTTAGTAACACAACGGATAAAATAAAATCATTAGATCTTTGGTTGATCGTCTTACGTAGAATTTCAAATGGGTCAATAAATGTTACGTTATGATTGTTGAAAATGTTAGTAACAGAGAGATTATTTTAGATAGAGGAAGTCTCAAGAGACCTATGATCTCTAAGAATCCATACAACTTTAGCAAAGAACAACCAATGAAAGCAAAAGATAGATAAACTACACGATTAGTTGAGTTCAAACCTTGCCATGCTGGTAAATGTACATAGCCTTATTACTTTTCTAGAAATTTTATGCCAGCATTTGAGAAAATGTGAAATTTGGAGAACCTCTAGCTTCTGAAAACTCGGTACTGGAATGAAATAGACCAGGATAAAAAGAAGTGAAAATAGAATTTATATAGCCGATGCCAACTAAACTTGTGGATTGAGGCATAATTGTTATTGCTGCCAATAAGACAAAGTTCAAGAAGTAAAAGGATAACACTTCAGAAAAAATTTCATCACGAAAACATACCTTATGGATCAAAAAAAAAAAAAAAACAGATCAAATTTGATTTTTCGTGAAAACCAATAACTCCTAACAATTTAGCTTGAACTAATGACACTTGGATCAGGAGCAGAACATTCCCCTAGTTTAAACAAGCAAAGCTTCAATAAATATATCTTCATTGACTTCTCTTTCCAATTATACTAACAACCAAGTAAACAAGCTACAACATTTTTTCTAATAAACAAAAATGAGCTTTGTTTGATTGTGCGATTTATTAAGGATATATAAAACTAAAACCTGATTCCCCACGCCCAGCCATGAAGACAGGAGAATCACTGGAAAATTTCTTGTTTAAGCTTTCACAACAATAGACACGCATAGGTTAGAACCTCACTACCTGTGTCATTGCCCCAAGCACAAAGACATCGCAAAGTTAAATCAAGCATGTGTCCTGTCTATACCGGTGTGCTGAGTCTCATCTCAGCTTTCAGCTGGAAGTGGAATCATAAAAGAAAAAACGGCACTTAGTGCATACGAACAGACAATCAAGCAGGAACAATTTTTTTTTTTTTTTTTTTTTTTTTTGAGGAGTAATCAAACAGAAATAACTTTGCAGTCATGATATATATATAAAGAGTTTCAGGCAACCACGTGAGGAGAAGAGGGTTGGAAATAGAGGGAACTAGTCTCTCTCAAGCTTATCAAATAATTAGGTCTGCTTGGTTACTATTACCTATCATGATCGGATATTACTAGATTATTTCAAATGGGAAACGGCGTATGGATGATCTTCCAACAAATCACTTCTACGCAAATGATACCCTACTGGCTCAGTGAAACTGGTTGATTTCTTATACATCTATTAGTTGATTGTCTAAGCAATCATCATAACCTAACCAAACAAGCTTAGACTGACAAGATTTCACGACATATATAATTTTTTAAAGGAACAACATAGCTTGCGCATACCTCAATCAAACCACCAATTACCTGCTACTTTTCCACCAACACATATATCGGGTAACAATGCCCACCCATCATGGTTTAGAAAGATAGGAAGAATTTAACTTGCATCGCCTCTGCTAGGGCTGTTAACAAACCCTTCAATCGATAGCCTACCCCCTTGGGGGCGGTTTGATGACATATGTAAGGCAAAGCTAAATCGATAACGTATAACTTTCTCAAGCCGAGAGCAGCAATAATACAACATCCGTAGGAAAATTCATGATAAAGATATCGCTCATTATTTGGGAAAACCACTATATATATATATATACACTGCAGAATTGATGGTTCTGCTACCTTATTACATTTATGATATTAGAAAGTTCTTTCATCCTCGTAAACTTACCAGTACTGAAGAAAAGTTAATAGACTCAGTAGAGAAGTACTGACCTGTTGGTTTATGGAAAACCCTATTTTAGAGTGCTTGATCCTGCACAAATCTGAAAGCAGCTTCAATCCGAAAGTCCTGTATGAGATTCACCTTAAAGACCGCCAACCTATCAGTCTGTCATGTTTCCTCACGATATGAGATATCTGCTTAATTATTTTTCGTGCCATGTAGCATCATAATATGGAGAAGCTCAAACAAATCTTGTAGTAGCAAATGACCTCCCTAATTCATAATTTCTTCAATAACCACACAGGCCTTTGATAGACAGAGAGAGACGGGTTTGGCTTCAATTGATGGGAAGTTTCTTATGGTACTAATTATCGATTCCGGATAGGGTACCAATTGTGGCGACGGGTATGGATCATTGATCTTAATTTCAGACTTAATATATCTACAATCCCTTAAACTTATCTTTAAGCATCTATTAGTTAGTTAAGTTAGCCATCAAAATGTGTCACCTCCCGAGATTTTACGTCTTATAGAGGCTAATGCATCAAAGTAAAGAAAGTGACTTATTTTAAGTGGTTAACTTATCTACGTAATTGACATTTGAGAACACCTGCAAATGTTTTTTCCAAAATTCTGGAAGAATCTAATAGAACAAGTCATAGTTCGAGTGTCTAAATAAAATTTACTAACAAACTTAAGAGGCTATCTATATATTAAGGCTGATTTGGTTCGCTAATAAGTTGGCAAATGCATGTCAAATACGATATCAAATAAGTAGCATAATACGGAAATCATGGGGTAATTTTTTTTTGTTTCAATATGATAATTCGCTATATACAAAAGTATGCACACTCCTAGTCGTATTCTTGCTTGTGTGTTTGGGAACTAATAATAGTCAAATTTAATTTTTTAAAAGAGTAATTAATGAGGTTAATTTAGTAAAATAAATTCGTACTTAATAATTTTTTTAAAAGGAAGTGTCAATTTAACAGTTAACACCAAGTAAAACAGGACCAATGGAATAAGGACCAGTTTTATAACGAGAAAACCAAAAAATTGAACCCGGCAACGGCTTTCAGCCCTGAAATTCTTGCCGCCGCTAACTTGCTATCTTTCCATCGCTAACTCCATCTTTTTTGTTTATCTGACAGAACCAAATGTATGTTTATTCTCTACATACTTTCCTTTAATATTGACTCTCAGTAGGCAACTAACACTTTCAGAGAATATACTATAGTAGATTGTATAGGTGAACTGAAGATGGGGAAAGTATCATACATGAAGCTGAAGGGAAGTCAGAACTTAAGACTACGTCTATTGCTGGCGACCCTTTCATTAAAATCAATTATAATTGAGGATATACGTGCTGATTCTACTTGGCCTGGCCTTCGTCCACATGAGGTCTCTTTCCTCCGTCTCCGTGAAAAAGTTTCTGATGATTGTCTCGTTGAAATCAATGAAACTGGTAAACTCGTTGCTTATATTATCTGCTAAATTGGTCCTTTTTTAATTGAGATAATGGTAAACTAACACTTTTTATATGTTGTTTCCTTTTCCTAATTGAACTATCACCATCTACTATTAAAATACACTTCGAAGCTACGTCAAGTAGGTAAAAGAAACAGCTGCTAGTTGGCCTAATCAGTTTCTAGATGTGTTTTAATACATAGATGGTGATAGTTCAGGTAGGACATGGAACAATTGATAGTTTGGGTATGAAACTCGCTAAAAAGTGATAGTAAGGTGTGTTTTTGACCATTAACTCTTCTTTTTTGGTTGAGGATATTAGCCATAAACCTATTGTACTATTTTTGGCAGGTACAAAACTGAAGTACAAACCAGGAATTATAATGGGAGGGAGGCATTTAGTTCATGATTGTGGTGTTAGTCGCTCCATTACCTACTTCTTGGAACCGTTGATTGTGCTCGGTTTGTTTGGAAAGAAACCACTCGCCATTAGGCTTAAAGGCACTCTCTTTTTTATAACTTCTTTGATTTTTTTAGGTGGTTTGATGTTTGTTTTGCCCTTTAGCTCTAGTTTCAACTAATTCTGTTAGGCAATAACTTTATACTAATGGTAGTTGAATCATAAGTTCGTTACTTTTACTACATGCATTGGGTGATATGGGGCATTCTTGTTCAGATGCAAGGAAGAATTGGACTGATGTGTATATATTCATATTTTATATGCTTTTATTGATGTCCTGCTTCTTTTATATCATGGAAACCATCATGATTTAGTCTAATTTCAGAATTGTAGCAAGCAGAGTACCACGCACGTCTTGATTGAATAGTGAAAGTCCAAGTGCTCTTTAGATGTATTAGATAAGCACTAGCAAGATTAGTTAGTTAGCCGTATGTTGTTCATTCTTATCTATTAGTTATAGAGTCTATTCTTTTGAACCTATCTAAACGAAGAGGAAGGCGCCATTGGATCAGTGAAATTAGATGGCCTCAATTTCGTGTGGGTTACACGTGGTTTTTAGGGTACTGTTAGTTTTTTAATATTGACTAACAAAAGGATTAAACCTGCTCATTTTGGGAAATTATAAGGATGTTCTTTGTTCATTGAGTTACTTTAAGGATGTAGTTTAGTTTGTGGGTATAATTTAAGGATGTTCTTCGCCAAAACTCGGTGCCATGTAAGTTGAAGACATAAAAATGAAGATAGAATCTGGAGATAGGTTTGTTATCAAGTAAAATTGGCCGGGTTTAGTTGCTCAAGAAGCTCACAGGAGCTCTAATATCACTCCCATGAAGAGTTGTGAAGTGCAAAGATAAAACCCAAAAAGTACTGAAGTTGGCTCTCGCTTTGAATTTTACAACTATAAGACATTAAAACCATTGATTTCCTTATAACCAAGGTGAGTCAGAAAATGCTGCAATTAATTTATGGATTTGGTCTTTATCATTAAGCTTGAACCAACCTTTTCAGGGATCACAAATGATTCAAAGGACCCATCTATTGATACTTTTCGATCGACTACTTTGCCTATAATGAAGCAATTCGGAGTCCCTCCAGAAGGATTGGAACTGAAAATTGAGAGTCGGGGAGTTCCTCCTAAAGGTGGTGGAGAAGTAGTTCTTTCTGTCCCTGTGGTTCCAAATAGTTTAAAGGTGAGTTTTTTTTTTTCTCATTATCTTCATTGTTTTGTATTCTGAGGGTAGCTCAGAAACTTAAAATGATTTTTCGACCAATTGTTGGCTGCTAGACAGGCTACTAAATGGGTTGACGAAGGTCTGTTGAAGAGAATTAGAGGTGTTTCCTTTTCAACTAGAGTCTCTGTTCAGTTTGAGAATACTGTGATACACGCAGCTCATGGAATCTTGAATCCTTTGCTTTCACATGTTCACATCTTTACAGATCATAAAGCTGGAATGTATGATGAGTTACAGTCCTGGTCATGTTTTAACTTGGACTATGTCTGAAGATCAAGTTTGATTGCAGGTCACCTGGCTATGGAATTTCTCTAGTGGCGGAGACTACATCTAGTTGTGTTATATCTGCTGATACTGCAGTTTCTTATGCAAAAGGAGAAGATGATGCTGACCTAGAGGATGATAGGAAAGATCTGATCCCTGCTGAGGAAGTTGGCGAGCAAATTGCTTCTGCCCTACTTGCGGAAATAAAACAGGGGGGAGTAGTTGATTCAACACATCAGGTACGTTAATCCTCTTCGTGAATTCTATCTAGCTGATCAGGCAACGTTCTACATGACAATCTGTCTTGTCTTTTAGACTTTTACTTTTGCATCTCCATATGAACCTCTACTGAGTCCTATTATACAGTTATCAGCATTCCGGACTTGGCCTTTTCCTATTTTACGTGCTTGTGTGGTGCTTCATAAATGTGATTATTGTTCCACCCCGCACTTTCAGAGCATGAGCATGCCACGTACATCACCGTAGTAATGGAGCATTGGAGACGTCCCATGAGTTTTGGAAGGTACAAGCCATGGGAAGTAGGTAACAATGAAGTAAAGGATGAATTACGATCTCGTAAGTCGTAATCGAGAAGGACAATCTTGAAACACAAGAACATGATCATTATCAAGTATAATAAATGATAAATATTATGTAGGGGGAGTTTTGGAAGATTCCAGGATCAAGCAAATCAAAGAAAATAAGTTTGTCAAAATTTGGAACAATTTGGCAGAATTAAGGACAGAATTTTGGGTCAACTTTGGAGGGATATATCTCCAGGTATATGGGGAGTTTTAAGGTGTTTCAAAAGCTTAAAATGAAGTTCGTCGAGTCTAGTTTCCAACGCAATAAACTGCTCATCGATACGACGTCGGAGTAGAGAATTATGGACGTTATAAATTCAGCTGACAGTGCTGCTACAGTATTGCTACAGTGTGATACAGTGCACCGACTTTAGCACCTATAAAAGGGTTAAAAACCCCATTTTCTCCATCATAATCTTCTAAAAATTTCCAGAAAATTCAGCCAAAGCAAGAGAGATTATATATCACATAAAAGCGAGGATTTTGAGAGATTTCAAGTTACGGAGTATTAATCGAGGTTCGGACAACGTGTAGTCACGATTATAGTTTTGTCTTGCGGCGGAATTGTCTTGGATTCAAAGTAAATACTGAACATATTGCTGCTCTTGAAAGAATAAGGTATGAATCTCTCCTTATTAATATTAATTTCAGTTTATTTATGGAGATAAAGTTATTACATAGTTGTATAATAAGTTGGATAGTTGAGAAACTTGGAAAACATCGTGTGAGATGTTTTATGGAGCCTATTGGTGTTAATAATGTTGTTGTGATGTTGGTATTGTTGGTTATTGGATTGTGATTTCGGGCTAGGCATATAAACAGCGGAGATGCTGCCCGAATTTCGATAGATTCTAAACGGATTTAAATTAAGGGTTTAAGACGAGCGTATGACGATGAGCCTAACAATAGTATGAATGTTTGTATATGTAGATTACGAGGCTACGAATGATCTTAAGTGAATTGCAAGACAGGAAGTAAGTCGGAAGTCGAGAAATTATCTTCCAGGTATGTTAAGGCTAGTCCCTTTCTTTCAAAAGGCATGATTCCTATGCTATGATTCCATATATGTTTTCATAACCTTCTTACTTTCAAAAGTTAGAAGTTCATGATTCATAGAGTTCATGATTCAAAGGCATGACTTCTTTCTTGATAATCCATAAATATTTTCCAAAAATGTCCCTATTTTTTCGGGTAAAAGATTTATGATTCTTTAACAGCTTTTATGACAACAACAACGGACATGTTTTTATAATGTTAATGACGATGCTAAAGATGAGAATGTTTACGTGATGATTACGACGATGATGATGATTTCATGTTTAAAAGTCCCAAGCTTATGATTTTAATGTGAATATGAGAATGTTGAGTTATTTTCGTGATTTTCTTGATTTTTATTCATTGTTGTTGATCTCGCCTTATGATAATTGTTCCTTCAAGGTGAGATAGAGCGATGATGATTATTCCATAATATAATCGGAATTCGACCTTACGTCACTACGATGTATTTATGGCTTTTATTTGGCTCTCGGGCATGCTTTATATATATATATGTATTTTTTCACACGCACTTGTTGCGCTATAGTCGGCCGGGCATGGCATGTAGATGTGCACACCGCTGCTACGGTGGACATGTTATGATATTGCCCGGACGCGGGCTAATGATGATAACACCGAGCCTTAATGGCCGGGCATGATACTATATATATGACACCAAGCAATGGCCGGGCATGATACTATATATATGACCTGCAGGAGCCTTAATGGCCGGGCATGGTACTATGTATATATATAAAATGTTTTTTAAAGGCTAAACATGCATGATATCAACCTTATAGAACATTCGGATGTACATGTTATCTCTCTTATTCCATGTTACCTTTCATAGCTATATTATGTTGTTATTCATACTTACATACTCGATTGCATTATTAAATATTTGACGTCCCTTCTTAATAGACCTGTGACGCTCGTACCCGCGTGGTAGGCGAGAGAGACGGATACGACCGTATGTGTCCTACCGTGGTTCTCGGAGCACTCCACCGCTTACTCCGGAGCATTCTATTTGGTATTGTCTTTATGATCATTTGTGTTCTATGTAGAGGCTCGTAGACGTGTTTACAGTTAGATGTTTTATAGCTCCACTGGTTCATATTGTTGTATAATATATTGGTGGTCTTGTCGGCCTTATTTTGAGATCTTGATACTTTCTTTATTGTATATTATCGGCTTTATGATATACGTTATGTTGTGGCGACGCTTATCGGTCCGACATGTACATATGTCTTTGAATGAGCGGATATTCCTATTTTGGGCCTTTTAAACGTGCGGTGTTCTTGGAGTTATGGGTTATAATGTTCAAAGTAACGGATAAGTCAGGTGGTTCCCGGCCTACGGGTCGGAGCCCGTTATACTCCTAGTAGGGGTGTGACAATTATGATGTGCTTATGAGTACTTTACAGTGAATCCTGGAACAAGTTTCTCCACCATTCATAAACATTGCCCAGCTAAGCACGATTTCGGGCTAAAAATAACAAGGATTTCTACTTTAATGCTCTCTCCGTTCCATGTGTTATACCCCATTTTAACCAGGTCAAAACGAAGTACAACATATTGGTGATTCCTATATTATTTTATTTAAGGAGTCGCCACCTAAATATTTTAACGGTGAATTAGGACACCTAATTGTTAACTAAATAATGCTAAACTAAACTCTACTTTTTAAGGGCTTACGAGCCTAATAAATTCTAAGAGTAAGGGTTAAATATCACAATGGGAAGGTGTTAGGCATCCATTAGAATCGAAGTGATTACGATTCTGAAATAAAAACTTAGGTTAATCAAAAAGGGTTAAAATATATTACTAAAATAGTTTAAAGAAAAATAAAATGTCTATTATAACTAGGTGCGGATTAGCTTTTAAGATACGATAATGCTTATAATTTACTCACTTTAACTATATATTCTCAAATGAAATGAACGAAAAGCCATTGCATTTTTTAAAAAGGGAGATCCAAATTAATTAAAAAGCAAAACTTTTGATTTTTTAATGTATCAAAAAGAGCGTGAAGGCATTTATTTCCAATTGAAGAAAATCACCAAATATTTAACTGGCTTGCAGGGTCTAAATAACTTTTGTACTTGAACTTGAAAAATAACTATAAGTGATTAATTTTTAGCAAAGCTCGATAACTTAATTTTAAAATGTGAGCACTTCATCTAATCATTCATTTTTTTTTTTTTTACGTATGCATTTGAAGCCACTGAAAAATCGTAAAGAAAAAAAAAAACATGTTTCGGTAGCATTTCAAATCATAAAATCATTTTAAAATAAAAAAAATAAAAAAAAAACCACTGAGGAATGAGCTTAAGAGATGAAATAATTCTTAATATTGCTGGAATGAGCATCAAATCCTCATTATCTTTAGCATCCACTCTCTAGTTGACTTAGACGTGAAGACTTGATAGGATGATGGAAGTTTGATATGTTGTTTGTAATTTATCGGGGAACAGGGAAATGGGAATAGTGAGAGATGGGAGAAATGTGACTCTAAAATAAGAAGAATAGAATAAAAAAAAAGTTAACTACTAATTTCTCCCCTATGTCAACTACCCTTTCTAAGTCGATAATTATCCCTGGACCTATTCTTCTTGCAAGAAAATTAAAGAAAAGTTAGAAACATTGCTAAAAGATTATAATAGCGCCACATAAAGAAAACTAGGAAAGTAACTCCCTCGCTCTCATTTTGTACTTCTGTTCGGATGGGAAAGAGAGAGAGAGAGAGGAGATATATAACGAGGGATGGAAGCTTCGTCGCCCCTCTTCCGATTGCCTTTCTGTTCAGAGGTATCGCAAGGTGGGCCAAACATATGTATGCAGATTCCTCAACTATCGATAAAGTTTTGAGTCTCGCTTGACTCAAGAATGCTCCCATATGCCATGAAAAAACAAAGAAAGAAAATATAAAGAATTAGGAAATGAAACAGATTTAATAAGGAAAATAAATAGACAAAGATGAATTCTAAAAAAAATGACCAGCCAAGTCCAATAAGATACAAATCGCAAAGAGAAAGAAAAACAAACATGAAACTTAATTGCAAGCATAAACTAAAATCGACAAGGTTCAAAGAATCGGTATGAGAATCATTTTTAGGGACTCGACAAGACTGGGATAAAACAACTCTTTAGTGTAGACATATATGCTGAAATTCAAATCCGCAGTTTCAAGATCCATGTTAAAACATGCTTATCAAACCATTATACAGCAATTCAAATGTTCCTTATCTAAATGACGCATAAGAAGCACCTATCATGATATCAAAGTCTAGATGGCTTGATTCTCATTTCAAACTAAATCCTTAAACATGCCACATACAAACTAACAACCACTTATAAGTTATTACCTAGTTTCAAAATCATACAATAATTTTCTTTCAATCCTATTGAGTTACCCAATCCATCGAAAAACCTCATACTGATCACAGATACCTTATGGTCCATTCCAATAATATTAGGTCCAAATAAATCATGTCTAATGGTCACCAGCCGAACTGATACGTTAATGTGTCAAACATAAGCAGGTAAATGGACTATGAAAACATAAGATTAAGCCTAAACAAGAAATATATTATTTGGACATGGTTTTAAACTGAGTTAACATCGAAAACAAATCAGTCTAACATGGCAAAAGAGGTAGACTGCCAACTGGAAAAAAAAAACAATCAAAGCTAACTGGGGATTGACATTTATAGACATATTTAACAGTATCTGTACATGAACCAATGTCCCTAAACTAGCAACTACCAAATGTGATTAGCCATGAATGACCAACAACTTAAACTAGCAGCCACATGTACATTAATCAAGCTAAGCTACTCATTTACAGAGAATATCTAGCCAATATTTAACCATTTGACATGTTTTAAGCTAAAATAGAGCAGCAGCTTAACTAAACAGCAACTACGTACATATCAATCCTACATAAACTAACATTAACACAACTAACTAAAAGCAGCTAAACATACCCTAAACATGTTTAAGCTAAATTAGAACAACGATTGAACATATATCAAGCATACTTAATACTAACACTACCAAGAAGCAATCAAATAGCAATTAAAACGCATGATGAGTTAACTACTAGAGCAAAACAAAAAAAAAACATAAGACAACTTAAAGGAGAAAGGATTACCTTTTAATGGT
>NC_081345.1:38806877-38854377 GCF_029784015.1 Lycium ferocissimum | reverse complement strand
ATGCACACTAGTACTTGCAAGCTAAAGCCGGATAATGAATGTCTATGGTCTCCAATTTGCTGTCTTCCTTGGCTAAATGCGCTCTCAAAGCCACGGTTGATATTGAACCGTAAGGATATCTCGAGCCATTCTTGAAAGTACTGGATAGCTTGCACTTGTACTTCTTCCACCATGCTAAGACGTCCGCCTCATCCCGGTTGGTTGATATCTACATTTAGGTGCATCAAATAAAAGTTATATTCATCAAAGTTTGCGATAGAAGAAGAAGTTGGTGTGAATGTAAAACTTTTAAACCCAGATAAGCCCTTTTTGCTACTTTGAGAAGTAGTAGGGCGTGGAGCGACGAGTCTTTGCACGTTCTTCCAAACTAGAATAATGAGTAAAAACTTTTCTAAACTCATCATCAATTGATAGCGAGTTCGCTTGACTAAAGATGGTTGAGTTCCCGCTTCAATTTCTAAAAATGTATAAATTTGACTAACCAAATTTTTAGTATAAAACGATTTTAAACAAGGATTTAAAAGAACCCAATATAAATAAAGTTGGGATGGGAAAAAATACTTCTAAATTTGATTATCATTTCAAAAATAGCCACTTGATAATCGGGTTTATGTTTATACTCTTGTAAAACTCTAGCTATTTCCTTAAGTAGGCTAAAATTCGGTTACCGTGGGATAAAATTGTCTAGAAAAAGCAAGAGTTGCATTATTAAAATTTTCTAAGAGTTCAATACATTCTTTAACATCTTTCCCGACGCATAAAATTTAACCAATCGACTATCGGTATTATATTTGTTGTGAACTTGTTGTATGGGAATCCTATACTCATATGCTTGTTGTAGCATAATGTAAGTGTAGTTCCACCTAGTCTCAATTTCTATTTGAATTTTCTTTTGTCTAAGGTTATTTTCCACACAAGCATTCTTAAAATCTCTAATTCTTCCCCTATTAGCATTACAAAAAACGCAACAAAGATTTCTAACTTTTTGAAACAGAGAATCATCAAAATGCTCAAGACCATCTTTAACAATTAAATTTAAAATGTGACAACTACATCTTACATGAAAAATATTTTTAGAGGAGGGTTTATTTCTTTTTTTAAAAGAAATTAGCCTTTGTATTATTAGAAGCATTATCTAAAGCAATACAAAGTGTTTTTCTATAAATGTTAAAAAATCTCATAATAGTAGACATTGAATCGGCTAAAAATTTTCCATCGTGACGACCTTTTCCTTCGTCATATAAAAAAGCTATAATTCTTTTTTGCATAACCCAATTGTCTATCAACCCAATGACAATGTAATAGCAAAAAATCTAAATGGTTAATACTAAGACCCAAATCGGCGGTAAAGACAAACATTACAATTTAAAGAATTAAATACGTGGCGCAAATAAAATCTATATTTTTAAACAAATCTATAACATCGGCTCTACAAGTATTCTAATAATACCTCCAATAACGGATTATAACAACGTTGAATGTAAGTAACAAACCCCATACCCGATGGAAAGGAAAATGGTAAACAATCATAAGCTACCATTTTAGCTATTTCTACGCGTTCTTTTTTCTTGTCATACTTAAAATTTCTCACAGGTTGTGCCAGGTATCGTCATTTGAATCCCAGACATTTGAACCCGTTTGCTCTCCCCAAACATCCGTATGTTTGGTTCTCGTATAGAATTTAGTGTACCCGTTCCACCATCTTACCAGTTCCTTGCTAAAACTAAATACTTGTCCACATACGTTACATGTAGGCGATTGGCTTTCCTTATTCTTAGTCATAAATTTCCAAATTTTAGTTTGTTGGCTTACGAGTTCTAGGCGGTTTGTCTTGTGTATGTGATTGTGCGGGGCATGTATCTCCTATGGGATTTTCGGGTTGTGTTTCATCATCATCATTTAAGTCTTCATTAAAAGTGTCGGTAAAATGTTGTTGCATTGCCTCATGACCTAAAAGTGGATTATTTCCACCAACATCAATACCTACATTAGGTGTTTCTTCCACAAATGTTTCCTCATTAAAACGCCTAACAATACGACTACTACTACCGCACCACGTCTTAATCTCTTTGACATTATTAAATAGAATTAATTTAAATCACAATCAAATAAATCACAAGAAAATAAATTACAACAAATTAAATTACGTAAATTAAATTGCGTAAATTAAATTGCTAGAATTAAATTGCAAAAAATAAAGATAGAGTTGGAACGAAGGTACCAAATTACGGATTAATTTCTAACAAAGTCAAGGCGGCTAGAATTGCAAATCCACAAAAACTACTTCGGATTGTTGCAAAATCACCAACTCCACCAACAATATTATAATTGCAAAATTAATAATTAAAAGTTGAAACTATAATAAGACTTTGTGGCTAGTTATTGCAAAATAATTATAATTGAGAGATTGAGATTTGAGAGAAAGATGAAGAAGAGTGAATTGGTGTGAATTAAAATGAAAATGAAGAAGGGTTTATATAGGGGTGGGGGATGGGTTAAAGTGTTAAAAAAAAAAAAATTTGGGGCCAAAAATTAACAAAATGGCCGTTTGGCAACGGCCATTTTTTACAAATGGACCGTTGCAATGATCCATTCCATTGCGAACGGCATGTCACCTCCAACCAACGGCTCTTTTTTTTTTTTTTTTTTTAATTTTACGCGGTTAAACCGGTTTAACGATCCTGGGATTCGGTTTTCTTGGGTTTAACCGTTCGGTTCCTAAAATATTGAACCTAATTTCGGGCCAACAATTATCGGTTCGCAAAGAACCGGTTAACCGGTTCTCTGGATTCCGATTCGATTTAACTTAGGTCCCAGATTCTGGTTAAAAACGCGGTCTAGTTCGAACATTAACGAACTGGCACACTACACTATCCCCAGTAAAACCACATTCCCGATAACAAGTTAAATAGGCGAAAAATTTAAGAAGAAGAAAGCTATCAAGTCTTAAATACTTATCATCACTAGAAATGTCACATCCCCCAAAAAAATCTGGTCAAAGGGTACAAGAGCGCTAAACATAGTCCGAATACAAGTCCGAAAATACCCGAAGGCTACATATCTGTCGTCGAATATAAAAATGAAAATAAATATAGGAGGTCCTTCGGGGCCACGGATGACCAAGTAGCGAATGACGAAAGATGTCACCCTCGCGTATCGACCACGAGGTGTGCGAGAACCGGAACTGGATCGTACTCGCACTCAACAAAAAGTGCGGCAAGAAAGTAGTATCGCACAACACTGAATGCCCAGAAGCATCATGGTAAAACGACAATGATTAGATAACGCATCAAACTAACAAGAAGACATAAACAAAAGCAGTATGGTCACGTATCATGTCCAAGTAAAGTGTAAAGAAATCATGAAATCAACCAAGATAGATATAGTTCACCAAATGACCATTCAAATATATGAGTGGATGAATGCAATGCAACAAGTCCTCCCTCTCACTCCACTATCGTACACACACATGCTAAAGGCGGTGCCTCATACCTGAGGAACTCGCGAAGTCCATGTACCACTCATGCTCTCCGTATAAACCTTGAGGCTATCAATCACTCTCAATATCCGGCAAAGACCTCGAGTCTCTTTGTCACTCTCAATCTCCCAAATCACTTCATCACAAGAATAATATGGAAAGCATGTCATGCTTATACAATATCACCAATATACAATCAACAAGTACAAGTCATATTACTATCCTAACATCAATATTACAACTCCTTTCCATGTGATGAGTGAGCTAGTATGTGACGGAGATACACACAGGTGATAATCACTTGAAATATCACATATGGCGACAAGCCCACATAACAGCTGACAGAACCAACTTAATTGGAATTTCCTCCACTCCATGCCCGAAGGCCTAACATGCTATCCCCGTCAATTTCTACAACTACATATGATTTTCTAATCAGAGTCTAACTGAAATAGACCGTAACCAACCTCAATACCGAACAGGTGCCATGAACTTTTACACCAAAGCTTTTCCCTTCTGAAGTGCTTCCAAACGGACAGTGTTTATCAAATATATAACTTACGTTAATTACGAGTCTAAAGACACCCATATTGCTATGCTTTAAATTCGAATCGATGAACCGCAAAGTCAAATCATTTTATTAAAAAATTATTTTACCCAAAACCTTAGGGTTATATATCCAATGCAATTCGTCAATTTCAATCTTTATGTTGCATTAATTAGGAAGAACGCAAACTTATCTATTCTATTGTAAATAAATTAAACCTGGGGATATTCGGATAAAAAAGAAAAGAAAAGAAAAAAAAAAAAAAAAACTAACGTATCTTGGCAGTAGAGTAAGGAGTGAAATATGAGATAACATTGTTCGGAGTGAAATATGAGATAACATTGTTCTGTTACAATAACAAAAAATCACACAATATGACTTGCATCATTTAGTATTAGTGCTCAATGATTAGATCATCATATGCCCATTATTACCCCTTAAGTTTATTAATCACACTTTGCACGTTACATGCAGTTCCTGAGCAAACAATACCCTAGCCAAACACAATTTTCAAATGTATTTTATTTATCTTAAAATGAAAAGGGACCTAATTAATCTTTTTGGCTAAACAGAAAATTTGTTTTCGTAATAAAGGAGACCCCCTTCCATTTGTCATTTCACACCTGCAAAGTCAAATTAACAGTGGTCATATCTCTGTCTCACAACTCAAGTAGTGGTATTCATCATTTGTGAATAGTCATTAATTTATTTATGTGAAAGGACCAATTGTAAAAGAGAATACCTGCCACTACAAGGTTTGATTCACGGGGAAAATGACCCTTCAGTTATTTCCGTCACTTAGATGTTTAGGGATTGTGTTTGGTTTGAGTGAATGAAAGAATAATGCCTTTCTAGTCTATGTACATGCTATGTTCTCTTCCTTGAAAATGGGCATTGCTTGGGGCCCACTAAACATTCACTTAGTCTAACCTAAAAGTCCACACCTAATTATTAGCAAAAGTGGAGTACAACCAATGTAAAGTTACTGCTAGTGTAGGATATATTTAATTTATACTTCTACATAAATTATCTACATGCATTCAGGTACTGCACCTATAAATATTATCAAGGCACACGTAATTATATGAACCCATAAAATAGTTAAACTCTAAAATTCAGAAATTACTCAAAGATCCACTATAAAAGAAAAACTATCGGTCTTATTACATAAACTTAATAACTTACTCACTTTACCACTTTTGTACTTATAAAATTTTTTTTTAATCATTCCGTCAAATACTTTATTTACCAACTTATTCCTTGTATGGGTGCAAATAATATTCCTATGAATAAACTATTCATACTCATTAAATAAATATATTTCAAAAAGTACCGCCAATTCTCGCAAGTCAAGAATACCTCTTAAAACTACGGAAAGAGTATTTTAGCGAAAAGAGTCCAAAAGTGCTAAATGACCAAATGGATCGTTACAGCGGTAAAAGGCAGAGAAGAAATCATTCTTCTCCGTTTCATTCGAAACTCTCTTTACATAAGTTTTTTTTTCTGTTTGTGTTTTCGTCACAATTATTATTATTGCAAAATCATATTTGGAGCTAGCGGTTGTAGGTACCAATATTTTTGTTTTTTCCTAGCATGTTCAAGCTATGCAACTGTTTGATACTCAACTGCCAACAATGCTAATCAAGCATCCTAATCCTAAACAAGGATAAATCCCCATTGTTTGTGTTTCTGCCAGTTATTATTATGGTAAAATTATGTCTGGAGTTGGCTGTTATGGGTAGCGTCATTTTTAGTTCCTCAGAGTACTCAGAGTACTATTAGGATGATTTAGGGCGTTAGCCTTGATTTTCTCAAGGTTCCCTTAAGAAAGACAGTAATTCCACCGCTCAAGCCAACAAAGTGTGGAGAAGAGTACCGAGTAATTACAGTAATTTTGCTAAGTTTGAGGATTAAAGCAAATGGTACGATGAAAACAAGAACTGACACGATATTCCTCTTTGCAAGTTCCATAGCTTTATAATACTTGTGTGGAAGGGCATGTGTTAGCACACTTTTTGTTTTTGGGCGGGAATATAAGCCGAGGTAAAGCAATATATTGATGAAATATTTACTTAATTTTTGGTGTCACACGAAAGCATATTCTTAATAAATTTTCTTTGCAGGCTTCTAAGTTCACTGTGGCTTCTGTTCAACCCTTATTTGAGTGGTGCATACTTAAAATTCTAGGACATCAGTTAAACCCGATCGAAACACTGGATATGTTATAAATGTTTAAGGAATCGTGCAAGCAGTATGTTTCTTTTCCTTTTTAATCCTTCTCTTTATTCCCTGTGGTAACACTTTCTTCAGGCCAGGAGCTGCCAACTGTGGCAGTGAAACTGAATTATATCTGCTCCTGTTTAGGGGATGGACATCTGATGCTAGAAAGAAAAGAGGAGGGCTGATTTATAAATTCTCACGCATATTGTTTTGCTCATTTAGCACATATTACATGACTGTTTTCCTCTGTTTATTGTGCCTTAAGATGTATTGAAGATCACCATGTTACTCTTTCTTGGCCCGAAATAGCGTTGCCCTTTGTTTGCTCCATTTCAGGAGGATAGGATTAATGACCAACTTATTTTCATCTTGATTAGATTGGAAACTACAAGCATGTCAGTTAACAGAGATGAATCGGATGTGTAGTTTTTGCATGTCAACTATGAGAAACTTAAGTCGGTGGGTTACTTTCTGAATGTACATGTTCTCCCATTTTTTGTTTTATTTTTATAGAAGGGGCTGAAGGGGGTCTCTGTAGTTTTAGTTATACCATACCACAATTAGATTTTAATTTACCTCAATTTGGTTGTTCTTTTGCTACAACAACTTATTGCATTTTTGTTAATGCCGTTATGTGTAGCTTTCTTTTAGCTGGTAGCTTTCTCACTTCCTCGATGAAGTAGTAAAAGAGCACAAAATTTAAAAAATGAAGAGACTCAACATTGTGATAGTGATTAACTGCTACTAGTATTTATGATAAATATCTTTGTTTTTTTATGTTGTTTTTTAGAAGGTAAGTTTACATTTTTGTACACAAGCTTTATATAGGGGGAAGGGCATTTTCGTAATCCAACTTTTAATTTTAGAGCTTCCCACTTATAATATAGTATGATTAGAGTTCTAAGTCATATATATTTTGATAAATAGTACCTCCTTTTCTTGTTCTGTTTCTACGTTTCTTTTGGTTGAAAAATCATTTGCTTCCTGGTTGAGTTTCCAGCTTGATTGTAAAACACAAGCAGAATTCTTCATGTCTTTGTGGTCCTTCGTGGCCTTTTGAAACTTAGGAACATAACTAATTTACCTCCAGAAATATAATTACAAATGATTAATGACAGTCTAATGATGATTATCTGGTTGGGGCGCATGTGAAGGATACATAAATTATGAGGAGAAAAAGTCGTATTGACTTTGATTACTTTAAATGCAAAGATTCTATTAAAATGATGATACCAATAATTACATCTGAAATGATTGGTTCGGTTAGATAAAGAATGAATATAATGTTTCTGTACTCCCAGTTTTGATGCATATATTCATTAATTACATAGACTTTGTCGAGAAACAATATCATGTTATAAATGAAATGCAGTTCACATGTTCAACAGTTTGGACAACGACAACAAGTGGGTTGCGAGGAGGGTATGACGAAAATTAGAGGGGTACAACGCAAATGCGCAACATATAGATGTTCAACTGCTTGGACAACGCCAACAAGAGATTCTTTTTCCTTCTTATAATATTGCAACAATTATGACTATAATCTTTTCATATCTCCGAGAATCCGACTTCAACCTAACTGAACAATAATTTTTTCTTATTATCTCAATATTATGGTGATTTAGTACATCTAAAATGGAGTTACGTACGTGATTGGAATATTATTTGAAAGTGAGACTCTAGTTATGATTATTTAGTATCTGCAAATTGAGCTATTTTATCTGAATGTCAATTCTGACTACAAATATTGAAGGAAAACGCTGTTACGGAAATAATAAAATCAGAGGACATATCAAATCAAACGAACAGTTGCCTTTTATGTGTTTGCTTTTACATTCGGTATCTAAAACTTAAACTTTTAAATTAATCAAATGAATGTGATATATACTACAATTCCATGTCTTGTTGGTATTATTTGGAAGGTGATCCAAAATTTAAAATTCCTTTTGGATAAGATACAAAAAATTGTGAAAAGGTACTACCTATTCTTTAAAGAACATGCCTATTTTTTTTATTTTTTTTTTAAAAGTGTTGTTCAATTTTTAAAGACTACATCTATTCTTGAAAGATATGTTATTAGTTACTTGTTGAATCTCTACAAATGCTTATTCCATTAAAAAAAAAACAGATAGACTGAAATTTTTTCATCCTTACATTATTCATGCATTAACTCTCCATTCAGAGTGTCTATTTGGGATTTCAAATCATGATTTCAAATTTCTAAATGTAAAAGTTGATCCAGAAGTTTCTATTTTGTAAAAAAAGATCCATAAGTTGGTAGATATATTTACCAATCATGTTTACTAGCCATTTATATCAAAAATTAAATGATCTACAATATGCAAGTTGGTAGTATATTTATAACAAAGTTACTCTTACCTGGAGGATTATATTAAAGAGTAGTTACATTACAACTCATGTTCAATTTTTCATTTCATTGAACTAAAATTTGATCAATTGATGTTGTATTTTTCAGAAAGGTCTTCTAGTAGCGTATTAATTTTGTTATGAACTATGACTTGCTCATTTGTAAGATTGTATAAGAATTAGAAAAGTTTTGATGGTTTTCACAACTTGTGGGGTTTTTATGTTTATAAGAAAAAATACAACTTAAAAAATTCAAATTGCATGTCCAAACATGATTTCATCTCATTATTTCATCTTGTGATTTCATCTCATGATTTCAAATCATGTCCAAACGGCTCCTATGTCTTCCATCTTAATATTTATCAAAGCAGTTGAGAGATTTAAGAGTTCTTTGAACTTTTATTTTAGTGCGCATATGAAGTTTACTTAGTAGTTCGTTATATTTTGAGAATAGAACGTCATTTCTTATTTACACTTGCATAGTGACAAAAATTTACTTCGAAGACATCACCTTATATAGCGTGCCTCAAATGGATTGTCCAAAACTTTTTCTCTTCTTTTGTGGTTAATCATTTCTTCTTATGTGTCATTTAAGTCTGCTTCTAATTAATTAGTACCATCTCTAATATTTTCCAATCTGTCTTTCATGCCAAATTAGCAACTAAAATCTTGTCTTCACCAACCATGGAGCTTCAGATTGATGGAAGCTTTTGTCGGAACATGAAGCATCATATAGATTTTCACATGCAGTTATCAATTAGAAATAGAAAATTTACCAAATGTGTTTATTTTTTGAAATCTTAAAACTATTGGAGTACTACATAACATATTGTCAGGGATGGAAAATGAAACACAACTCCCATTTTGTAAATAACAATTTAATATGAAAAATGGCCCATAATTAAATCTTAGCAAATTGTTGTATAATTTCTTTCCAGTTCACTAAATTCTGATTAATAAAATTATTCATATCTATAATGATATATGAAATTACAAGTATATTTAGTGAAACAGTTTCGTGCTCATAAGTTGCCAAGTTGATAATTACTGAAGAAAATGACAAGACAAAATACTCCATATATATAGGGATCAGGGCTGTCCCACGAAAGCATGACTATGAGAATAATAGTTTAGTATACAGTAATTGTTTCCTGAAAGTCAACTAAACGCATGAGAAAAAAAATAAAACAAATAAACGCATGGGTTTATGCTTTATTTCTTGCCCTTTCATTGTTGAGCTGATATATATGTTAGTTTGAAGTTATCATTTGTGTTCAACCATGGAAGCTCCATCAGAGGCACGGTTGTCAAGAAGTACTGGAGGCTGGATCACCTTTCCCTTCATTATAGGTCTCCCCTCTCTGTCTCCCTTTAACAACTATTCCAACAATTATCGTTTATTTCAATTTTCATGTCTATTTATAATGGAGATATATGTGAATTGCCTTTGTCCATGCATTATTCTTTCACTTGTTAAGATGTGCTATCACCTCATTTAAAAAGTTAATTGGTCGCCAAACTGATTTCATGGCTTTTTATTAACATAATTATATATGCCCATTCATAATGCACAATATAGCTGATTTCTCAAAGTTTAGTGCAAAATATGGAAGGAAGATAAGAGTAATAAAGAATGGTCAACTTGGTTTGTAAGTCGCTTCTACTAGCTTACCCAGACAGATTATGCATATTTAGCCTTTTATTTGAGCCACTACTCAAATAGGCGAATTACAACTAAACGTATTCTTACTTCATTTGATGTAGTGATCCATCGATGTGAATATATGGTGTAATATAAGGACTTAACTTATAAACGATCCATCGATGTGAATATATGGTGACGATATAAATATTTGTTACACGATATGTATAATTTAACATGTTATAGCGAGTTATCTACCTAAATTATATATCAGTGTATTGATGCTAAATCCATGATATAATATCTCAATTTTGACATTAATTCTCTATGATAAAAACAGCGAGCTCAGTAGGCTTGACCCTAGCATTTGGAGGCTGGCAAAGCAACCTAATTGTATATCTGATAGAAGAATTTGAAGTGGAAAGCATCGATGCTGCTCAGATATCAAACTTGGTTAATGGTGCTGGAAGTTTAATTCCTGTTCTTGCAGCAATTGTTGCCGACTCATTTCTTGGTTGCTTCTCTACCATTTGGATTTCTTCCATCATCTCATTATTGGTAATTAAATAACACTATTTTGTCGGCAACTAACTTTGTTTGACCTATCTTATTAAATTGATTGATAAATTAGAATATAAGTTATAGCGGGTGTAAGTAATTAACTGCATCTTCTTCAAGTTTCACCCCTTCATGCTCCAATAATTAGAATAAGACCTTTATTTAATAGAAAAATAAAAGGTTTCTTTAAGATGTTTGAGTAAGTTTATTGTTGGTCAAATCAGCTTATAAGTACTTGTGTATTTTTATAAGCACAGAAAGATGCTCACAAGTCAAGTAATTCATTATAAAGGCAAGTGTTTACTATCACGTTTTTTACTGTGAACACGCCGACTATTTGTTGTGTCAATTCAACACTTCTATGTACTACAGTAATTGCTTATTTATTTTTATAAAATCAACACTTCAGCATCTGAATAGTTACTTTTTGATGCTTATTAGTTATTTTTGATCAACTAAGCCAACCATGCTCTTAATGTTACTAATCACCGAGCAAGAAAGACACTTCACGCAACATCTCAGGTCGGAGTTATCGTGTCATCAAGTTAAGTTATTGGCTTTCTAATCCAAACACCACGTTTTTTCCTCTTAAAAGTGTAAAAATATCTTAAAAGACAGATAATATGAACGGATGGTATATTAATGTTTTTGCGCATTCCTAAGATTTTTATTGTGGTTCCTACTTGTAGGGTACAATCCTCTTAGCTTTAACAGCAACACTTGATTCTTTGAGGCCAAAACCCTGTGAAGTTGACTCAACCTCTTGTATCCCTAAACCAAGAATTCAATATGTAGTACTCTATGCAGCCATAGTTCTAGCAACGTTGGGAAGTGGTGGTACTCGGTCAACCCTTTCCACAATTGGAGCCGATCAACTAAATAAACCAAAGGAACAAGGGATTTTCTTCAATTGGTTCTTCTTCTTTTGGTATTCGGCTTCTGTAGTAGCATCCACAGCTATAGTCTATGTTGAAGATAATGTTAGCTGGAAAGTTGGATTTTTCATTTGTGCAGCGGCTAACGTTGTTGCTTTAGTCATTTTCCTAATGGGAACCAGATTTTACACCAAGTTTAAGCCAGAAGGGAGTCCATTCACTAGTTTGGCTCGTGTCGTGGTTGCAAGTATTAGAAAAAGAAAAATGCCACTTCCATTGACTGGTGACGATTTTTACCATGGACGTAGTGGCGTGGAACCCAAAGCAATACCTTTTGCGCCTTCAAAAACCTTCAGGTAATTATTATTGTAACATATAGTATTAATCATAAGAATATTTGTCTGAAATTCTCTTCATCTCTCATTAAAAGTTTTACTTAATTAATGGAGTAGTCGACTATTTAATATTGGAAAAAAAGGTACTACTACGTAATAAATGACTTCATACTTTACCAAAACAATAAATATTTTCAAAATAGTAGGTATCGGAGTACTAATATTTTTAACAGGAGGGATCCGAGTACCTCTATCTATCTTGGTGTTTACTACTCATGACTTTATCCTGGAGCTTGGGGCATCCGTTGTCGGTTGATTACTTGATTATGGTTTATTTGCGTCATTATTGTTTGTTTTGAATTGTCTTAGTTGTGAATTATTGGCTATTAAATCTTTAGTTCCATTTAGTTTTGTCTATGATTTACTACCATATATTCCAAAGCACGATATAGGAAGGACCATCTTAACAGTCAAGTCCACTCCACGAGACATAAACTAGTTGAAATTTTGGCGGAGCTGTGGGGCTACTGTTTGAGACAGATAGGACTGTGTGTCTCTTTCGTCAATGATATGAAAACACTTTTTTAAGGCTCAGTATTTTTTCTCTTTATGTATACGCCTCCTAAAAGTATGTAGTGAATTGAGTGAACCCTCACTGTTTATCACATGAAAATTAAAACTAATGGAGATGAATACTACCCAGTCAGAATTATGTGATATTTTTTCCTTATTAATCGATCCAAAAGAGTAACATTTTTTTATATTTAGTACTAATATATAATTTAATCTAAAACGTCACATTTTACCCTTAATGAGATGATTTATAGCTATAATTTTTTGATTTATTTTAGACCACAAGTTTTAAAAATCTTTCTTCTTATCTTAAACTCCATATTCAAACAAACATCTTCACAAATATTGAAACGGAGGGACTACTTTTTAATAGGGGTGGGCGTTCGGTTCTTCGGTTCAGTTATTTCGGTTTCGATTTTTTGAAGGTAGACACCGAACACCGATTCTTTCGCTTTCGGTTTTCTGAAGTTCGGTTCAGTTTTGATTTTTTCAATTCGGTTTTTTTGATATGATATTAGAAGTGATTCCATTTACACTAATTCATATTCTCAAAAGCAATAAAACATAAAACTGATAAATTGAAATCAAAATCAAACAAACAGAATACACAAGAACGAAAATCATAACCATGATATAGGATTACGTGTTATATACATACGATAAGAATAACTAAGAAAACACAATAAGGACGTACATTAATCACTAAAGACATCGTAGTAGTCGCTTTCTTTGTTAAGGATATTTAATTTTCTCAACTGAAGTGAAAAATTAGGGATACAAAAGCAAAAGATGACTTGTTACAATTGGATTTTTTTTGGGCTTAAACTTAAAGGACCTGAACTATTTTAATTTTTTTGGGTAATGTATTAAATTTCGGTATGCGTTCGTTTCTTCGGTTCGGTTTTATCAAACTTCGATTCGGCTATTTCGGTTTCGGTTTTTTGAAGGTGGACACCGAACACCGAATCAAACTAGTTCGGTTCGATTCTTTCAGTTTCGGTTTTTTGAAGTTCGGTTTGGTTCAGTTCGATTTTTCGATTTTCGATATTTATGCCCGGCCCTACTTTTTAGGAAGTATCATGGTATTGCGCCCACTCAAGACTCAGGTTCAAATTGATCTCTCTTGGTTTACATAGATAAAGCTATTTCGCTGGTGGAATATACAGCAAGGAGATTATGGGATCGTGTGAAATACCTCTTTTAAAAAGTTACATTATTATAGAGAATTAACACTTTTGTGTACTTTTTTTGGCACATCAATATGATTGATTTTGTTGATTAATTAACATGTTCAACGGAGTACGTTTGGTCTATCTCGAGGTTGAATATGTAGCTTGTCTACTAATATAATGATGCATATGCCAGAAATAATATGTGACACTTGTTTTAATAGAGTATTGTATTTCCTTGTGATCCAGGTTCTTGAACCGTGCCGCCATTAAAAGTGAAGGTGATATTAAACCAGATGGTTCACCAACTAATAGATGGAGACTTTGTTCAGTACAAGAAGTGGAAGATTTCAAATCCTTAATTAAAATCGTACCACTATGGTCAAGTAGCTTTTTCCTTGGCACTACAATTGGTGTACAAGCAAGTTTGTCAGTCCTTCAAGCCTTAGCAATGGACCGCCACGTAGGACCACATTTCCAAATCCCAGCTGGATCCGTACTAGTTTTTGTCCTCATCTCCACTGCTATATTCCTAGCCTTGTTCGACAAATTTCTCTTTCCCACATGGAAAAATTTGACTGGCAAATCACTTACTCCTCTTCAAAGAATTGGGGTTGGACACGTACTCAATTTTATAAGCATGGGTGTCTCAGCCTTAGTTGAGTCAAAGAGGCTAAAGTTAGCAAAATCCAAGCACCTTGATCAAGGTTCCATTATTGTGCACATGTCAGTGTTATGGCTTGTGCCACAATTAGCACTTGTTGGCATTGCAGAGGCATTTCATTATCCTGGACAAGTATCATTGTACTACCAAGAGTTCCCAATAACCTTAAAGAACATGGCAACTGCGATGATTTCGGTGCTTGTTGGTATAGCATTTTATTTGGCTACTGCTCTAATTGATGTTGTTAGAAAGACAACTACATGGTTACCAGGTAACATAAATAATGGAAGGCTGGACAATGTGTACTGGTTATTGGTTGTAGGGAGTGTATTGAACTTCGGTTACTATGTAACATGCGCTTGGTATTATAAATACCAAAACCTCAAGGAAGTGGATCACAATGGTTCTACTTCTGATGAGTGATTCACGGGTCAAAAAGAAAAGAAAATAAATGACCATGATTATTGACTTTGAAATAACAGCACGACATTAGCTATACATTACTATTATATATAAGAGAGGATCTCAAAGTTTTGTAGTCCTCACATGAATTTTTTTATCCATTTTATCCTTAATTGAAGCTTTAATTACTTTATTAGTTTTCATCCATTTTCGTAAATTTGAATAACTTTATGGGTTTCTTAAATGCTACAAGGAGTGATGATTTGGATTGGAGTGATAGTGACACCACAAAAGATCTATTTATTCAACCAAGTTTAAAATTAATTAAAAAATTATTGTCTTTTTTTTATGTGGAAATGATTATTTAATTTGTTTCAAAGTATCTTTTTTCCTATGAAATTTATTATAGACAAGTAAACAAGTTTTCGTGACATTCCCTTTCTACCTAAGTACTTAATTATAAAATTAAAAATTATTTTTTATATATATAACTAAAAACAAGTGGTTAGTTAAACGTATACTGAAACTACATCGTTTAGGAAATTACAATATAGATTTCTTTAAAAAATAAATTAAATTAAGAAAAAATTAAAAAAATACATCATTTATTAATCAGCATAGCCCATATATATAAGCCAACCAAAAAATATCTAACTATTAATCAACCAAAAAAATTCATAATATTAATCAACCAAAAAATTTCTTAATATTAATCAACCAAACAACTTTTCTTGGTAAAAACAAAACTAAGCGGGCTTAACCTCTTCAAAGGCCAACTTTTAGTCACAAACAACACATCTTGGTTGTTAAGGAAGCAACTAATCCACATTAAGCTAGACCTCACAAAATTTAGCTAAGTAAAAACATTATTTAGAGTTGTAAAGGGCTAAAAAGGGCAGTCCTATGATGTAGAGAGTCTATCCTAATGCAATTTAGTGGTTGCTTCCACGATTCTAAATCAAGTGACCGTTAACTCGCGTGAAGACAAACTCCTTAGAGTTGTGTTTCAAAGTAAAAGACTTCAAAAATAAACTCAAACATAGTTATATCTTTTAGAAGCTTTCATTAAAGCAGCAAACTTAAGAAAGACACAAAATGTCAAAATTAAGTTGAATGTATGTATACCATCAACCCATAATTCTCTACAATTTGTGTTGAAGGACATACACTTTCGCGTAGTTTGAGATCATCATTTCCTCGTAATTCTATCAGATTTTATCAATTATGTTAGTAGGAGTCTGTTACTTTCTTGCTGCTACAAATGTCTATTTCAACACTGGGAACCTGCACCATGAACATAAACATGAATGATCAAATACCTTGAAACGAAAACTAAGGGAAAAAGAATGTAATTTGGAAGATAAAATGCAATTACGTGCTTAGATTCAAGACTTTGGAACATAACATTAATGAAGATAATCTTCACAATGTAGTAAAGTAGTGAAATCCAATATAAAATGTCCTACCAAGTAACCTAGATAGTATCTGAAATCGTACCTAACAAAATGTATTTCACTAATCACTACCAAGGAGATGATCCAATAACGGAGACTTCTACGTTACTTGGACAACATAGAATCAATCAAGACAAAATATTGCACCGTTGTTAATATGTTATATCCCGCATTTTTGCATGTTTGAAAAAAAAAAAAAAAAAAAAACTCGAAATAATTTTGATTTGTAAGGAAAAAGGTCATATGTTGACTTGAATCAAGGTATGTGAGTGTTGTTCGTGAAAAATATTGATGTGGAAATACGGAGGAGGCTAAGGGCGAAATTGAAATTTTAGAAATTTGTTTCGGGAATTACAAAATGTGATCCATAAGTCATTGGGCTCAAAAAAAAAAGATGAAAATTTAGGCCCAATACCAAGGGGGTGGCCGGCCAAAAGGCTTATGGCCCAAGCCCATTTAATTATTTCACATGATCAAAATAAATAAGGGACCATTTGCTCATCTAGAGAATTCAAGAGAGAAACAAAAGAAACTAGAGCAAAAAAAAAAAAAAAGGCCTTCGGCCATAGAGAAAAAGAGAGGAGAAAAGAAAGGAAAAAAATTCCTAGCCTTCAACCTTGGTCCAAAAATTGTAATTCCCTTGTATTCTTATTAAGCTCAAGATTCTCTTCAAGATGACATAAATTTTGAGGCAAGGAAGTGCTTCTTTTGGCAAGTGGAAAAATTTGGTAAAGGTAAGAATTTTACTCTTTTATGTTGGAAGAATTATATATATATGTTGTAACATATGTAAAGTACATGAGAATCATGGAAGTATGACATGTACGTTGTGGCCATGTGGTGTGTGGTAGCCGTGTGGTGTAGTAGGGTGGAGGAAAATGGGATGAGTTTGTTTAGTATGTTAATTATGTTGTTATGGCCTTATGAAGTAAATGGAAGGCTAATGGTTTTTGTTGTCATGGAAAATGTTGTAAGGTGTTGTAGGAAAACATGCAACTTTGTTGTAGTTTATGTAAATACGAAATGGAAGTGGTAAGATGCAAATTATGATTGTTGTTAATGAAATTGGAAGACAAAAATGCGTTATGGAAGTTTATGTTGAAAGTTGGAATTTTCGGGTGAATTATGATTTTAGTGAAACTTTTGTATAATTTGTGAAATAATGTGAAATGCTTCCGAATTGCATTTGAATGCTCTTGAATTAGTAAATGAATATGGAAATATTGATATTAGTTGGAAAGTATGAAGTTGGGGTAGAAGTGGTGGTCTTGCGTAAAAAGGAAAACTATTTACGTCGTAATGTGATTGTAGTGCTTGTTGATGTTGTTGGAATGGTTATTGGTTTGGTTGTTGATATTCTGAGCCGAGTCATATTCTCGGGCGGCGAATTTATAGGGAGATGCGCCCAAATTTCGTAGCCTAGTCATGAATTAAAGATTTGAATACTAAAAAGTCTTACTATTGACAATTGGTAACCATGACCATTTGTAGATTTTTAGCGAAACGGGAATCGAAATTGGACAAGCGTAAACGGCAAATAAGGTATGTAAAGCTCCACCTTTTTTATCCTTTGGCATGTCCTAGACATAATAGGCTTTGATACGAGCCTCGGGGATGACTCTGCTCTAGAAATCCGAGCTTAGATTTGGCCTTTTTCATTCAATGGAATTGAATTAAATACTTTATGTTTTGGTTGGAAAAATAGCTTAAACATCGGTAACTCTCACAAGTGGAACCGAATTACCTTGAGACCTTCATAGGTGGCTCCATAAAGCCTAATGTTCGTAATTTTACGTATGTCACCTCGACTTGACCCGAGGTGGGCCCCCAATTTTCGAGAATTTTCCACGTTAACTTAATTGGCTGATTCTGAGTGTTATGCAAGTATGACTTTTGATTAATTTCCGATTATTACAAAGTGATCGTCTTGGCTATTCCATTGAGTTCTATGATCTATTTTGCTATGTATAAATGATCCCAAAGGTTTTGTCTTTGACCTCATTCGTCGTAACTCTGAAAGGTGTGATCTATGGTTATTGTCTGATTTCCTTTAAATGATCTATCGTCTGGATGGTTCTTTCGAGTCTTGGCAAACATTGTATGTTTTATATTGCATATGGTTTTCTCACTACTCGCTCGTGCGAGGTTATGACATCTTTCATTCACGTCCGGGCCGGGCGTGTATTCGTGCAATTCCTTTTATTATTCACCGCGTCCCTCACGAGAGGGCCGGGGCATGTTATATATATATATATACACATATGATGACGATATGATGACGGGGAGGTGGCCAGGATGGCATGTGATGATTCCTTTCACCGCGTCCCTCACTAGAGGGCCGGGGCACGTTACATGTATATACATGATGATTTTACTTACCGCGTCCCTCATTAGAGGGCCGGGGCATGTTATGTATGCATATGTTCATGATGATTTCTTTAATTATGATACTCAGTACATTAATGATTTTGAAAAGCATGATTTATGTTCAAGGTAAGTTTTATGAGATCCGGTTACTGTACTACTTTCCTGTCCTCTTTATTTCCGTATGATTCCGTTATTGTGTTTACTGCTTTACATACTCAGTACATATTTCGTACTGACCCCCTTTCTTCGGGGGCTGCGTTTCATGCGCGCGTGCGGATACACGTTTGAGTGAGCGCTTAGGATCCCCCATTCGGTATCTTGAAGAGCTCCTTGTCCCGGGAGCCCGCATTTTGGTACGGCCTTTTGTTACATTTGTGTATATTTGTTCGAGGGTACGGCGGGGCCACGTCCCGTCGATGGTTCATTATTCTTGTTAGAGGCCTGTAGACATAAATGTGGGTTGTGGGTAGCACCGTTCAGTTATGTTTGCGTTTTGTATATTCTCAGACTGTATATATGATATATGTATGTATATGTGTACGCGGTGTCGTACCTTTCTGTATGTATACGTTTCTATTTTGCTTGCCATGACTTGGGTATTAATGATAGATGGGTACGAGTGCCCAGATCGGGCACTAGTCACGGCCTACGGGGCTGGGTCGTGACATAATATTGACCAAATATTGAAATGTAAGTTTCTTTGTTTTTGCTTACCACTTGACTTAGCTTCAAGACTATTTGATTTCACAATAACATAACAGTGTAGAAACTATCTCGATTTTGGTGAAGTGACAAATTTATTAAGAGAATTCGATTTTTTTTTTTTGCGAAAGTTCGAAATCTCTCTCTTTTCGTTCATGATTTGACTTTTTTCTTCAATTTCGGAATCATGTGTTCTTATTAATTCATAGTTAGATGTGTGAAAAATATACATATATACTATCTCTATTTTCCTCTTTAATTTTTTTTCCCTTATATGATATTAATTGATTTCTCTTATTTAGTGTTTTAGCTTAATCAAAACAATCCAATTGTAATTTTGAATAAGTATAAAGTATAAATATAGAAGTTTTTTGTTACCTCGTAAAACAAAAGTCCAAACCATGGTTTGTTTTTAGCCCTATACTAATTCATTAGCTATTCCATGGGATTATCTAGTTGTTCTTACTCATAATATGTATATTCATTAAATATTTAGTTTCAAAAACTTTATCTTTGAATTATAATTTGCTTGCAATTAATTCTAAATTATTATTTGTTAGTAAATTTCAGTATTACATTTCATTCAAATGTCAAAGGATAAGAGAACTTATTACTGACATTGTAATATTAAAGAACAATATAAATTTATTAGGATAGAAGATGATGGGTACCATTCATATCAATAAAATGACTTTGGATATCTATCAACACCATGGGTAGAAAAAGAAAAGGAGTAATAATAGAGCTTACTCATGTTCTTCGAGCCCACATCCATAAAGATACTTTCCGCTACTTTTCCTGTGCAAGTAAACATCACCATCCATGGTTTACAGATCTGTTAATATGCTACAGATATATGGGTAGATATATGGTGCATAGAAACTTCCCTGAGAAAAATAGTAGAGGAAATAGCATAAAAATTACAAATTTAACAAAATGCTTAATTTAGACTTGTGTATAGTCCATCCAAAAACATGATGCTCTTAAAATTACATATGCTGAAGGAGAAATCACCAAGGATCATGACATCAATCAACAATGCTTCTCACACGGAAAAAAATATATGAATTCTCAAAACAAAGCGATATTTGAAATATTCTATTCCATAATCACATTTTGCTCATGTACAAAATAAAATTCAAAGATACCTTGTGTTGCACAATTGACATTTTTTATTTTTAAAATTGAATTATGAAAAGAAACAACAATATAATGGCATGTAATAGTCATAGAAGCCAATCATTATTATACTTCAAGTTCGGCAATGCAAGATTAGTAAGGATTGTATTTGAGTATGGAGGATGAATATCTTGTCGGTTACTAAAGACTTTAAGATCAGTTTTTGAAGGAAGTGGGAGGTGCGCATGTTGTTTAAGGAAAGCTATCCCTTGGTAAGTGCAGTTATCACAAATTGCATCATTTTAATTGGTGATTTTTTTAAAAACTTTTTTTTTTTTTTAAATATGAATAAACTGAGGTAGTAACAGATTATTCTCCATAGCTCATATTTGTGGATAAACCTTATATGATATTAATTGATTTCTCTTATTTAGTGTTTTAGCTTAATCAAAACAATCCAATTGTAATTTTGAATAAGTATAAAGTATAAATAGAGAAGTTTTTTGTTACCTCGTAAAAATCAAAAGTCCAAACCATGGTTTGTTTTTAGCCCTATACTGATTGATTAGCTATTCCACGGGATTATCTAGTTGTTCTTATTCATAATATGTATATTCATTAAATATTTAGCTTCAAAAACTTTATCTTTGAATTATAATTTGCTTGCAATTAATTCTAAATTATTATTTGTTAGTAAATTTCAATATTACATTTCATTCAAATGTCAAAGGATAAGAGAACTTATTACTGACATTGTAATATTAAAGAACAATATTAATTTATTAGGATAGAAGATGATGGGTACCATTCATATCAATAAAATGACTTTGGATATCTATCAACACCATGGGTAGAAAAAGAAAAGGAGTAATAATAGAGCTTACTCATGTTCTTCGGGCCCATATCCATAAAGATACTTTCCGCTACTTTTCCTGTGCAAGTGAACATCACCATCCATGGTTTACAGATATGTTAATATGCTACAGATATATGGGTAGATATATGGTGCATGGAAACTTCCCTGAGAAAAATAGTAGAGGAAATAGCATAAAAATTACAAATTTAACAAAATGCTTAATGTAGACTTGTGTATAGTCTATCCAAAAGCATGATGCTCTTAAAATTACATATGCTGAAGGAGAAATCACCAAGGATCATGACATCAATCAACAATGCTTCTCAGTGGAAAAAAATATATGAATTCTCCGGAAACAAACTGACGCTGAAATATTCTATTCCCTAATCATACAAAATAAAATTCAGCATACCTTGTGTTGCATAATTCAACATTTTTTATTTTTAAAATTGAATTATGAAAAGAAACAACAATATAATGGCATGTAATAGTCATAGAAGCCAATCATTATTATACTTCAAGTTCAGCAATGCAAGATTAGTAAGGATTGTATTTGAGTATGGAGGATGAATATATTGTCGGTTACTAAAGACTTTAAGATCAGTTTTTGAAGGAAGTGGGAGGCTGCATGTTGTTTAAGGAAAGCTATCCCTTGGTAAGTGCAGTTATCACAAATTGCATCATTTTAATTGGTGATTTTTTTAAAACTTTTTTTTTTTTTTTTAAATATGAATAAACTGAGGTAGTAACCGATTATTCTCCATAGCTCATATTTGTGGATAAATATTATTGCTATAAGTTAGGAGCAAAACGTGGAAGTTGCTTGGCTATATCTTGGGGATTTCATTTTCCAGATTTAAATTCACATTTTAAATTTAGATCTTAAAAAATATAGATATTTAATTATTTTTAAAATTTATATAGGCAACTGCTCCAAACGTGCTTCATTTGACGGGGTGTGATGGTGAGCAGAAAATGGGGGAAGTGGGGTGATTAGTTGGTGATTTTTTTTTTCTCTTTTCTTTTCCACATTAGTTGGTGGTTTCTAAGTTTCCAGTTTTGTTGCAATATTGCAATTAACTGCTCCAAACGTGTTAAGATGTTGAAATGTGGTTTCTATGTTTTAAAAATTGTAATTATCTTTAAATTAAAATTTAAAAATAATAACCAATAACTAATTATTAACTAATTTTTCTCGTAAAACTATCCTCTTTTTAATAATATATAGATTGGCCCTGTTGTTACTAAACTGGCCTACATTGTCTTTTACAGTAATAAAAAATTATTAGTACCACAAATAACACGATTTTAATCGTATAGGTGCATAAACAATGATTTCGTATAATTCATGAAAAAAGAAAGCAAAAACACACATTAACTTGAAAATTGTTTTTCTTCAAATTATTTGAATTTTTCGACTTTCTGCGGGCCAGAGCCCTTTTGGGCTTTATACTTGCGATTGCAATTTGAGTATTCCGTCATACCAGGACCTAAGAGTCCGCAACTTTACTTTTTGAAAATTTTACATGATATAGCTAACATTTAGAGGTATTTACCTATTGTAGCCATAATTTAATTTAATTTAATTATCTATCGTAGCTATATTATGTATTTAATTACCTATCATCGCTATAGTATGCATTTAATTCATATCCTGCGGTAAACAATAGAAGCCCAAAGCTCTAGGGAAATGTATTGCTCACGAACCCTAGCTGCTCCTCTTCAGTCATGTTGGGACACAACCACATATATTTCTAACTTTCCTATTATTTGCTGAGTTTCTTTTCTTCTTCGTTCTTTCTTTTCTTTTCCTTTCACAAAGATTATTCTCAATAGAATGTTCAGCCATTATTGACGCGACTGAAGTAGCATGAGTTTATTACCTTTCCTTTAATTTTTGACGGCCATGGCGGATTGAAGTTAGCAGATTTTCGACGGCCATGACGGAGAAGATGGCGATGGGTCTCCCCTCCATCATCTCTGGTTGGAATTCATGACTTCTTCTTCTTGTATCTCATATCTGAGTGTATTTGCTCAATTTTCAGAGGAACTTTTACATCTCTGGCTGTAATCCATAGTTTTTTCTCCTTCTTGTATCTCAAATGTATTTTATTTCTTGTATCTCCAGAATGTATTTGAGTATATTCGTTAGTTTTGAATGTAAATATAAGTTATATGTATTTGACTGATTGTATCTTTGGACAAATTAGATGTATTTGACTGTATGTGTTGTTTGATTGATCTATATACATATGTATTTGACAGACTGTATTAAGCATTGTGTTTTTGAATACAGTACACCCGAATGCACGCGAAACTGGTAAAACATAGTTGTATTTTGGAACTGTGTATTTATTTAAATACTGTCAAATACACGCGAAATAACTATAACATAGCTACGAAATATAATTAAGAAAAAAGTAGCTACAATTGGTTATAAGCTTAGAAACTATATCTATTTATGTAAGTTGTCCTTACTTTTTTTTTGCGCGGATTATCCTTCATTCGGGGTGGTCTTTAATTTTTACCCTTCGCCTAATACCTCGAGATTCTGGGTTCGAACCCCAGCTCAGTAAAAAAAAAAAAAAATTGCAAGGCAGAGTTTTGTAAAATTCTGCCCATGCAAAACTCTGCCTTGCAAATCCAAACTCTGTACCTTGCGAATTTTTTTAAAATTTTTGACTGAGCAGGGGTTCGAACCCGAAATTAAGAAATTTTTAGCGAAGGGCAAAAGATTAAAGACCACCAATTTAAGGGGCAAAAACTAAAGACCATCCCAGCGAAGGCCAATCCTGCAAATTGCCCGCAACTTTACAAACCTGGGCAACTGATATGGAGCTCTATGACAATTGCTTCAATTGATACTTAATGTTATGTTCCATTAATTAGTTAGCTCTGCATTGCAAGTCTCTATTGATAATAAACTATTTTACGATGAAACAAAGACGAACTGAACGACTAGATTTCTCGTATTAAATATCATTGTATTAAGAAGGTTACAATGAAAATATTATTTACACTTTGGTAATTCAGTGTTAAACTTGTACCTGACATACCATTCGACTCAAGATTTCCCCTGATTGCCCTTCTACCTCATAGACCATACATTGTTGCAACACAAAATAAAAGTCGTATGGTGATTTTTGGGGGATTTCAGCTAAATCATGCTCCTTTAATGGATCTTAAGTTGTTAATTATGCCTATATGTTGGAGTACTCTATATGTTTAGTACTATCAAAATCCAATATTTATTTTTCTACTATTAATAAGTGAAGCTTCGGTGAACGACGAATGGCACTTTAGTAATTAATATGTTTTTCATGGGCATTATGTTAACTGATCCAACTCACTTTAGGTTCCCAATAGTATGCAAACCCATGTGCTGCTCCGGCCAACTCTCTCTTTCACCTTTTGCATGCTCTGGCCAACTCTCTCTTTCACCTTCTGTCTTCCTAGAATGCAAAACGTGAAAGAGAGGGTTTGCCAAAGCATCACATGGGTACATTTGGCTTCACTCTTGTAATTCTGTAAGCAATTTATCTAATTTTGATTATTTTTTTCTCGTTGTTCTTCTTTCTATGTTTCAATTTCTCAGGTGAGCTTGGTGAGTTGATACTTCTTTGGAATTCCTTTATTTTTTGTGATAAATCTTTAATTCATTTCTACTGAGTTTTTGTTTCCAATTTTTGGGCTCTCTTCTTTGTTTTTTCTTCTTAATTTTACATCCTCCATTGATGATCTTTGTTGCATCGCCACAGACTTTGAAGAAGGAACTGGATTCTTCAATTGTTATTCTAGGATTTCCTATGAATTTGATTAATTGACTATTTTTGTGTCAAATTGTGCAAACATCGGTGGGTATTCAATTTTTTAGTCTGTCTTGCACAGCTTACTTTTGTTTTGCATGAGAGTTGGAAAAATGAGTTACTTTGGACTTTCTTAAACAGTAGAAGCAAGATAGTTTATTATGCTTTTGAAGGTTTAACTGGGTCACCTGAAAATAATACCATTTGAGGATGATGTGAATGATTGTAAATATGGCACTGGTTAAATTTAGCAAACCTAAATTAACCAGTTCAATTGAATTGATATTTCCTGGATTTTAGTTTATATGGTCTCTTGAAGATACTAATTGGTAAAACTTATGCTCTCTTGGTAAAATGTTATACTGGCATTTAATATCAGACATAGGTGGACACAAAAGTTCTGAATCTGAGACTACAACATGTACATGAGATAGAATATTCTGTCAAGAATTGTTGATGGAGAGGTATGGATAATTAAACTCTAGCAAGAAATGCCCGACATGAGTGACACACTTTGAATTTAAATTCTTGCACTCTAGCCTTCGACGTTCTGAATCGGAGTACCTAACCAGTCCCAATGTTTAAGTATTCTAGAAGATGTTTATCCATATGAAATATATATGTTCTCATTAACAGGTATTGTAAGGGAACTTTTGGTACATGTGGTAAATGCAATTTTAGCCTTGTTATAAAGTTGCTTACTTTTGCACAGTATTAGTAATTTTGATTCCTACAGATAAAGAGGAAATGGTGCCAATTATCGTCTAAAACAAATGCTTTTTTAAAAAAAAAATTGTTTTGTAGGCTTGGTGGAAGGAATACTAATTAAGACATAGAAATTTCAATATGGTAAGTTAACTTGAAAACTTAGTTATTTCTGTTTGCGTAAGTCTCGTGCATGATATATAATCATATAATGTATAAGAAAGTACTGAGTAGTTGGCTTTGTTGCTTAGGATAGGATTATGAAATGTGGTATCAATATTGTCTAATCAAAATTATATTTTTCGTTGTTTCTTCCACTTATGTTAGGAATTGCTTCTTTTGTATGCCTTATTATGTAAATGTTGATTCCTGATTCGACAAGATTTCGCTGTCCTTTTGCATTTTTTAGTTCATGTCACTCTTCCTATGATAGGTTATCATATTATACTATCATGTTTGGCATTGATCTCCCATGTGGAAAACAGTGTTTTTTGAATGAAAATACTGTTGTTTTCAAGTTTTCCTTGGTAATTACGGCGGAAGAAAGACACGTGCTGGAATTGGCAAGTTTGTTTTTGAAAATAAACATTGTTTCATTCGTTATAACCAGTGGACTTATAACCGACTCAGGATGTTTTGTTACATTATGTAGATAGAATAACGGTTCAGTGAGTATGGATTACATGTTTCCCTGTCCGTGATATGTTAATGTGAAATAATTAGGTTTATCCATCTAGGTCCCTTTTTTCCTTATATTTTATTTTGGACATATGTGATGTAGGTAAATTTTGTAATGCTGCAGCTCTTGGTGGTCCCAGTGGATAGCTTCTTGAGCAATATGCTCAGGCCTTCCCGCCGAATGGAACTAAAGTAAGAATATACATAAATAGGAGTCCAATATTTTCATTCGTTATAAGCTTCTTTTTGTATTGATTTGCTAGATCTATAGGGTTTCCACTGTTCAGTTGAAAGTTAAATACATGTGGTGAAAAGGGGTAGTTCATTAATATGTTAAAAGTTATTAATACTTTAGTAGTCCATGACTCCAGGTATGTAAAATATCTTTGGTTGCTAAACAACTCTATACAGATAAGAAGCCACAGTTTATAGACACAGTGATAGTTTAAAGTGAATCTTTACGAGGTTGAGAATTGAGATTATATATTCGGGGTCATTATCCAAAAATAAATGGACGTATAAGTAATTGTTTTTGGAAGTGGTATCAATTTGTTATTTTAATTTGTTTTGAAAGAAGGTTGGATCTTGGACTAATGATGATTTTAATATTTTACTTCCGATTTCAAATTTACATTCGACATATTAATCCTTTCTGATAGATTTTTCTTTCCTTGTCATTGAGCTGAAAACGCAGCTGTAAAATAGTTATTATAAGAAGAAAGACATGCACTTTTACCATGAAAAGGAAAAACGTGCACGAAGAATGATTAAATCAGGCTAATGTATGGCTGTGAAGCGGGCATATTGTAATTTTTCTAAATTGGCTCCATAGTTTTAGTTCTTATATGACAAGTTTTACTCTTTCTTTCTTTTAAGCATTTGTTTTTCTTTCTAAATCTATGTGCAATTTGTTTAGTTGGCTTACATTGAACTAGCTGGCAAGCAATTCACTATTTCTGGAAGTTTGGAAAGCAGAAATACTGCACTCGAATAATACAAAGTTAGATCAAAAATCAACCATGATCAAAAGTCTATGGATAGCTCTGTAGAGCTTAGTTTTCAAAAGGTAAGCTCTTATAAAAGTTTTCTGTGCTCTTCTAATACAGTGCTTTATTGGTCTTCTGATATTCAAGGAATTCCAGAAATAGCCTATCTACCTCCCAAGGTAGGGGTTCCAGACACTGTCTACACTCTACTGCACCACACTTTGTGGAACTTCACCGGGTATGTTATTGTGTTGTTATTATTGATATTTAAGGAATTCATTTGAAAGCAACGTGAATGCTTTATGAGCTAACTTAAGAGTAGATCATTTCCCAGTAAACTATGGAATAAAAGTATAGCAGTTGTTAAGGCCTTTTTACTAGCTGGTAGGTAGTTTTTGATTTGAAATTTTAAAAATTTGATGTTTTGACAAGACAGACATGAAACAATGTCAATTGAGTTTTCTATTTCTTGATATTAGGAAAGTTCAATAAATGTTGAGAAAAGGTATGCAAATTTTTATACAAGCTTGAACATGTGAGAGGAAGTTTTATAGTGCTTAAAAATCTGTTAGTTATCGCTAATCTAGAATGTTGATAGAGCTAAAGCTGATCTTTGATTAAGAAGACCATATGGACTAGAATGTCAGTTTTGTTTTAAGTAGATTGCTTTAGAATGTTGGATGATACATACCAAGTAGCCTTACCTATAGCATACCTGGTCACATAGATACATAAAGTATCTTAGCCGCTTACGATATAAATGTGAAGTTTTAAACTGATTTATGCTGAAAATGGTAAGGAAAAAAGAGGACATGGTTGTGTTCCTCTTTATTTACTAACAAAGCTATAAAACTTTATCCTTGGGGCTTTCAATTTTTCCTGGATTCAAGATTTATATCCTTACTCCCTTACTTAGAAATAATTACTGAAAACATTAAAATAGTTATAAAGATTCTTAATAATTTGATGTTATAAACATCAAATGCCATTTAGCATCTTAATATGATTATTTGTGAAGTAAATACAAATGTCCCACTTATGAGTTATATTGCTTAAAGCATTTTAAATACAGATGTCCCACTTATGAGTTATATTGCTCAAAGCATTTGAACCTTGTACATGTATAAATTCGTTTTTTGTGGATATCATGGGAATCTTAATGTAACGTAAGATGCCTACCGGATTTGTGCTCCCTTTATTAGCCTAATAGATGTCTACACAATTTTACTATACAATTGCTATTCTTACGTTCCTTAAATTTTTACTTTAATGCTTATATTCAGTAGACATGGTTGATGACAAGATCTTAAATTGTGTAATTATTTCTCCGAATGTGCCTACCCTGTTACCAAGAGAAGTCTTCGGATTTTATTTTTTTTAAAATCTATTTTTTTTTTAGTATTCAACTATTTTTTGACAGGTTCATCAGTGAAAGGCATTTTCATGATCCAAAATTATTAGATGCGTCTACAATTTGATAGCGCATCCAATGTTGCAGTACTTTATATGCATCATGAACTTAAAGCTTAATGCAACGGGTACTACTTGTTTGATGAAACTTTTTCATTCATAAGGGTAACCGGAAGTCCCATTTTGTACAACACCATTCCGGTCTAACATTTGTTGTTGGAGATGAGATATTGATGAACCAACATGTATTGATTGGAAACAAATGAAGAATCACAGGTATACAATGTTTTCATATGTACATTGTTGCAACTATCAATATGTTGTTGATAGTATACTCTTACTTTCTGCCATTGACCTCTCACTAATTGGGGCTTCCGACAGTAAAAATAAATAGTGTCAATACTCTTAATACATTTTAGAGCAAATATAAAGCACCTTTAGACTTTACTTTTCTTGACAGGTAGCTCTTCTTTTGACAAGGCCAGGAGAAGAGTTTCATCCTGGAACAACTCACTTTGTTATCAACTACGGCTGCTGAATTTGTTATCCACTATGGCTGCCAAAATTCTGATTCCACGCGATTGCAGCATATCTCCTGCATAAGTTGGTTCATCTACAATCTCGCTGTTTTTGCCTTTCTAGCAGGCTCAGAAATGTAACCGTATAACTTTGTTCCACAAATGAATGTAATATAGTATGAAGCATATTATGTTAATATTTAGTTTAATCATGTTTCCATTATTTTATCTCATCTGTTCGGAAAATGCCCGTGCCTTGCACGGGCACGGGCCATCTAGTATAGAATATAGAAAAGTGTAAGGTGGACGACCAAGGGTAATATTGGAATTTCACATCTAATATTTATGGCATTTTCATTAGATCTTCTGTGGACCCCATTTTCCACCACTCTCCTCTTCAATGCACTCCTTCCCACCCCTCCTATTTATTGATTTTACTTAAACAATATTTTCCCAAATTATTTATCTTCTTTATAAATAATTGTGGCATAACATTTTTTAAATCCAAATGGAGGTTTACCCTTTTAGTAATTAATTTCACTATTTGTATGAACTAAATCAAACGTTCTATGTGTTTCTTTTGCAAGATATTTTGATTATGTATTAAGAAAAACTAATCCAACTTATGAAATACTCACAATATTAGAACAAAACATCAAAATCCAAATACAATAAAATAACGTATCCAAAGTTGATATAGCTTATGCTCAAAATTTATTAATTAAAATTATTTTTATTCGAGAGAAATAAAATTAGTAACTATAGATTGATTTTAACTATTTAATGCTAATTGTGTTAATCACACATCATTACAACTAACACTACAAGAAAGTATAGAAATGACAATAAAAAATTTAATATTTGGCAACAACTTAGTTTTATTGTTGGCAAATGAACTTTTTTGTAGCCAAAGAATTTAATTTTGTTGCCATAGTATTGATTATCATTGCAAAAAGTACTTTTGGCAACAACAAAAAAAAGTTGTTGCGCGTTGTTGCAATAACAGCCGTTGGGAAAAGTCTATGCAACAATTTTTATTTTTTTTGGTTGCCAAAAGTACTTTTTACAACAATAATCAATCTATGGCAACAAAAAAAAAATTGTTGCCAAATATATTTTTTCTTGTAGTGTAATACTATAATTGATTAAACTTTTTATTTAGACCAAACACAAAGCCGATAATAAATATAAAAATACACATAATATTAGAACAAAACATCAAAACCTAATACAATAAATAAAAGTATTCATAATTGATATAGCTTATGCTCAAAATTTATTAATTAATATTGTTTTTATTAGAGAAAAATAAAATTAGTATCTATAAATTGTTTTTTAATTATTTAATGCTAATTTTGTTAATCACATATGATTATACAGCTAATAACATAATCGATAAATCCTTTTACTTAGACCAAACAATACGCTAATAAAAATACATTGATGTACATTAGTAATCAACTCATTCTTAATTTTATGTTTAACTTATTTGCAAACCAAAAAATTCTTATAATTACTTCACCATGAGTAATTCGTTTATAGTGTATCGATTGACTATATGTACTCGAAAATTCACTTGTACTAATAGAACAATAAAGGAAAAAAAAATGAAAGAATAATATCCGTCAAAAATCATTATAGATTCTGGTGGAGTAATAAGTACTTTTTCATCTAAATTACAGATTTTGAATTCAAGTCTTAGATATAAAAAGACTTTTAGCAGGACGTGTGTTACTCCAAAATATGACATCTTAGAATGAGTCTAAATTAATTCGGCCTCAAAATAAATATCAAACATCGAATGAGAAATTAAAAAAAAATATATAATTATCAAAACCTAATTAGAACCATCCGTCTTGATCTTTAGCATTCCCACGCAAGATTTCCTTATTCCAGTGTTCATCAATGAACTCTTTAATTCTCTTCATAGGTATGCTTTTCAACCTTCCAATTCATGTCTGGATGGTAATGTCGTACTTTTTCAATTCTAAATTTTGGATGAATTGATAATTCCGCTGACCAATTGCAGGTCTCTTCACAATTCTCCATTGCTAATCGCTACTCCTTCCCTGTTTTGAAGTTCCATCTATCTCTTCGGGTGAGTTTTTTAAACTTTTTCCCCGTGCTTTTTTTCTTCTTCGTCTTTCGGTTGATATATACACACACACACACACACACACACACACACACATATATATATATATATATATATATATATAATTTACTGAGTTGCTTCTCCATATTCCACACTCTTTCAAAGTATAAGTTTTTTCTATTGATGTTCGTTGATGTTGTGAAAATGGTATGTTGTCGGGGTTCTTCGCTTCCATATTTGTACAACTAAATCTATGCATGTGTTCGTTTTGGTTGGATTTGGGATACAAAGTGTAAGTCACACTGGGTTGAGGCAAAAGTCTGCCTTAAGGCAACTTTTTTTTTCTTTTGCCCGAATAGGCCTACTTTACTACAAAACTCTGCCTTGCGAATTATTTTTTTTAATTTTTGATTAAGCGGGAGTTTGAATCCGGAACCCATGAATTTTTAGGCGAATGGCAAAAATTAAAGACCACCCCGAATAAGGGCAATCGTGCAAATTGCCCAAAGAGGAGGGGATTACAAGGTGGGAAAAAGAACAAACTAATTAAGAGTTAAACTTTAAATAAGAAAGATTTAAAAGCTTTTATATGATCACCTTAAATTACATGCATGGTGTGTGTTGGAAAGCACGGGCTCTACCTTATCTACTTTAATGATAGACAAGTGATGATTGAAGGACGTATTACTGAAGGCATGGTCACCACCAAATTTCCATCTTTGCCATATAATATCAAATTAGCTATCCTAACTAATTAATTCTTAGCTTCACCATATAACTTCACTTAGATGCCTCTTTTAACTTTATAACATTTCGCATATCAATAGATTTTTAGATACGTCTATCTATTAGAAATGGAAAAATTAATCTTATATACGTTTTTTTTTTTTTTTTTTTTTTTACACATGGATTTAGTTTTCTATTCACTAACAAAGTAATTAATTTTAACGCTATCACTTTAACTTAACTGATTGAAGTTGGTACTTCTGTTTACGTATTACCGTATGAAACTTGTTATGAAAAGTTATCTGTAAGTCACTGTACTAATTACGTGGTGGTACAAACATTTGATTCAATTAGCACAAAGAATGAAAAGAGTACCCCTAATCCCAGTTTTGATGCATATCTCCTGTTAGTCCTGTATAAATGAAATGCAGTTCACGTGTAATTTAGCTATCAAAACTAAACTTTTATTTGTCCTCACGCAAACATAAGATTCTCTCTACACTACATTTCTACTATCTAATGCTCTGTTGATCCACCACAAGCTCCAGTAATCAGCACCATGCAATTAGATGACCCAAGGGACCAGGTTTTCCTTTGTTATTGATCATTTTTCTTGTAGTGTCTCCTGCAGACTCCACCCAACGAACTTTTTTTCCTGCAGACTCCACCCAACGAACTTTTTTTCAAACACAACATCATGGACAATATGCAGTTTACTGCTTGCCAACCTCATACCAATCAACACACGACAATTTTAGTCCAGATGTGACGAACTTACAAATCATCAAGACGCTGTATCAACTTCATTCCCCTAAAATCTTATCCAAGAAAACTACTCCGTCATTAAAAAAAAATCATTTAATATAATCAGTTAAATGAGTTATTTTACTAAGAGACCCTTTAAAACATGTATAAAATATAAAGACACTTTGAAGGACTTCTAGAAATTTGTTAGACTAGGGTTGTAATTTTGAGAAAACCACATTAATACCTTCTTGATTTCTTAGAAAAATACTTATTTTGAAACAAATTTAAAATACTAGAGAAAATCAATTAAAAGAGAATAGAGAGAGTAATTAATACGTAAAAGGAAAAAAAAAAATCACGTGTGAAACAGTTGGGACAATGCCAAGCAAAGATCCTTTACATAGGAGTAAATGGACCACGATGCTTAGAAGCTCATTAATTGGAACTTGTAGTAGTGCAAGAATTGTGATCTGTCATTTATCGCATATCTCATTATGCATGGCGATTTAGTATGCATATCGAGTTAGGTGTTTCAGAATATTGATTTTGAAAGTCAAGTGCTAATTATCATTATTTCGTATATGCAAATTAAGTTATTTCATCATAATGCCGATTCTGAACATATATTAAAAGTCAAGAATATATCATGTTACACAAAAGTTATCAGACGTATCAAATAAAATGAACTGTTCCTTAAATAAAATATTTTGGATCATTGAGTTTTCTTCGAAGGTTTCTGCAAGACATGTTGTAAAACTTTAACCCTAAATTTTGATTAAAAGATTCCAGTTTTTTAGAAAAAAATTCTCATGTAAATGCCCTTTAACTGTTTTACAGTAATGATAATAATATAATATTAATAGTTGAGATAATTATAAAAAGAATGATTTCGACTTAAAAGTAATGAAACCATCTTTGTTTTTCTGTCGGTGAAAAATGCTTTTCAAGATAAATCACGTGCATGAAAGTGATATTATTTAGATGGTGATGGACAAGAAGAAAGTTTCCTTGTCATCATGATCTTATGCTCTTTTCAAATCAGCCAAACGAATCCACTCATAATTCAAAAAAGGTTCCATTTGTGCTTAATATCAATTGCTTTATTTATTGATTTCATCCAAAATAAATCACAGTGAAACCAGAGAATAAAAATAAGAAAACAAAATTTATCGTCTTAAACATTGACAATCTTAATAACATTAATTAAAATAAAATATCAAATTCAATTCTGGTAATGGAAAATTTAGATTGCACCAAACAAAATATTGTTGGGCTAGCTTGAGATCCCACTAATCGTTTGGGAATAATTTACTTGTATTCGATATTTTACACCAAGTAAATGTAGGTAAATATATTCCTCGCATACATCTTTTATTTGTGAAACTTATAATTAAATCATTTAATTTTATATAAATACTGAAATATTTTTGCTGATCATCCCTGTAGCTACTTCCTTGGCCCCTGTATTGCACTACAAAAGGAAAAGCATTTTGGTTTTTGTGGTTTCCACTAAATCATGTTCCAAAAGTGGATATTAAATTTTTATTTATGCCTATGTATGCATTATGTATTAATATTTTAACAACTAAGCCAATGTGATACCACGTAAGTACTAGATTTTGATCTTAGATTCTAGACAATGGCCAGTGGCCGTGTCAACTTCCGCAGCGTAGCACAAAAAGCTAAAAATTTAACATTAAATTAAGAAGGTTTGATTGGTGAGGAGGCAAATAAACACCTATTATTTGGAAAAAAAAAAAAAAAAAAAAAAAAAAAAAAAAAACTTATTTATGCAATATATATGTATATACATCACTTATTATTTAGTTAAACTAATTTGATATACCGCATGCATTTTATCCATTATAGAAATAGAAAATTTACCAAATGTGTTTTTTTAATCTTAAACTACCCCATTAAATTTCAATCCAGTGAAAAGGTGACAAGAAAAGAGTGGTTGACTTGTCCTTATGCCATTCGGTGGCAAATTACTAGCTATACTCTTAGGGGTCGTTTGGTTGCTGGTCGAAATAGTCCGGGATTATAATCCCGGACTAATTTATCCCATTATTTTATACCATCTAAAAGATGGTATAAAATAATCTTTATACTTTGGTACAAGGTATAAATTTATTCCCTCTTATTTTATACCTTATACTCCCGTGATAAAAATTATTAAGATTTGGAATGCGATAACCCACAATAAAAAAAAAATATTACCTTACTTTATGTTACTTTGCTTTACTTTACTACTCCCCCGGATTAAAAAAAAAAAAAATCCACTTAGCCTTTTTTTTTTGGATAAAAAAAAAGATTCACTTAGCAAATCAAGAAAGAATTAACCTTGTTTTTTCATATTCGCCTCTACTAAGTGTTATATGATCAAATCTCAATGCCTATTTAGTTAGGGGTAGTTTAGTCAAATTACCTATTTTTATCTAGAAGTTAGTATTTTTTTAAGGGGTGTGTAAATAGCTAAGTGGATTATTTTTTTTTTTTTTTCATCCGGAGGAAGTACTAAATATAAGTGCCAATGTGAGGCTTTTGTTGTGCTCAAATTAGTCCTTGTACAATAAGGATCCTCCACGGGGTTGCTTTAACCTACATATTTTGCTTTTCCTCTCTTTCATTTTCTTATAGCCAGCCCACTTAGACCTATGTAATTGAACCATATTAAGTACTCACACTGTATATCTTACCTTTTTAGTGAATCCGCGACTTTTGTAGGACAAAAAAAAAAAGTTGAACCAAACTAACACAAAAAAAAAAAAAAAAAACATAAGTAGGTTTCACGCACTAATTTAGTGCGTGAAAGGACCAATTAAATATCCGGTTTGGCATTTCATTTTTCACGCACTAATTTAGTGCGTGAAAGGACCAAACTAAAATATGTATTTGGCATTTCACGCATAAAATTTGTGCGTGAATGAGTGTATATTAATTTGCACGGACTCATATAAAAAGGAATCTAGTCTTTGTGGTAGGTATTAATGAATTTAATAGTAGTAATTCTCTCTTGGGAAAGTGATGGAAAAAACAAAGTGTTGCTAGTTATAGCATATCAAGTGAATGTATTAAATTTTACTTGGGAATCTTGGTTAGGGTAATACGAGGAACAATTGTAGTAGGGCCTTTTTTCACTTTCCCCTACTGCAGTAGAGAATTACTACTATTAAATTCATTAATACCTACCACAGCACTAGATTCCTTTTTATATGAGTCCAGGCAAATTAATATACAGCTCATTCACGCACAAATTTCGTGCGTGAAAGGTAATTTTGCGACCTTTCATAAATTAGTGCGTGAAACCTCACATGTTTTTTTTTTTTTTTTTGTGTTAGTTTGGTTCAACTTTTTTTTTTATCCTACAAAAGTCGCGGATTCCTTTTTAGTGGACATGTCTCTTTATAAATACTTCCTCCGTTCGTTTTTACCTCATAGGCTCAAACTAAAAGTATTTTTTTCTATTTGCCTATTTTAGCAAAATCACGAAAGATTTATTAATTTTTCTTATAACCTTTATATTTAAGTAATTACATAGAGTATTAGCAGTCAAACTTAAATTTTCAAAGCATAATTAATATGTTTTACTCCTAAAAGAAAAAAAAATTATGCAAATTTGGAATAATAGTTTCATTTCAATCAGAGCATATATTAGATCTTACTAATTAGTAACTCATATTATTTTCTTTAGGTGTGTTCGGTATAAAGGAAAATATTATTTTGAAAATGATTTTCAGTAAAATAAGTGTGTTCTTAATTAATTTCTTGTGTTTAGTAAGTAAGCAAAAAATATTATTCTAATTTTTTTTTTGTTATAACCTGGACAAGTACTATAGGAGGTGGGGATGTGGTGGGTGGTAGGGATGGTGGCTACGGGGGATGGGGTACTGAAGATGAGGTATATTAGAGGGCGAGGAAGACACAGGGAATATCCTTTGTGGAACTTGATTTTCCTGCTTCCACTAAGGCAGTCATTTTCCTCATTTTTAAGGATCTTATTTTTATAGAGAAAATGTTTTTCAAATTTTTTTACCAACCCAACATGAAAAAATTAAAAAACGTTTTCTGAAAAATATTTTTCTCCAAATCAAACACACCCATTATTTGTTTTAAACCTCCAAAGTTTTGATTCTTTAGTGAATATCGAATATTGTGTCCCCTTGTATTTGTTAGTTCTCCTTCAAAACTTCCTTCCTCGTAAATAATTTGTTCTTTAAAAGTTATTCAATAATGACTAAGATTTTTAATAGTTATGAAGATTCCAACAAAACATGATTAACGTCCCCCTAAATTAAATAAATTATACAATAGAAAAATATGATATAAGTTACGTTTTTGTAATTAAATTTACTCTTTATATCATAAGCTTGGACCCCGGCTTAGTATAGGCCACATGCAAATTTTAACTATAAAGAAGCATGGGTTGAGACCCATGCTTCTTCGTCCGTTGTCCAATTTAAAAAAAAAAAAAAGTGTGGGCCTCATACTAAACACCAACCAATATTTAAAAAAAAAAAAAAAAAAAAAGTGGAACCCACCATCTCCAAACTCACCAAAAAAAAAAAAGTAGACCCCATATTAACAAAATCAAGCAATATCAAAAAAAAAAAAAAAAAAAAGTGAATCCCATATTAAAAAAACAAACAATGTGAAAAAAAAAGTGCATCCCATATTAAAAAATCAAACAATATTCATGTAATTTCCAAAGTATCTCATTAAATCAATAGTGATGGATTCATTCTTGGCATGCATATCAACCCATTAGTGGGAGCAAATAAAATTATTGTATACCAACATACTTAAAATACTTATATTTTAAAATAAGATAGAATTTAATTACTTTTTTATTTTTTTCCTTACTCTAATAAATGTGAAAAGAGATTAATGTCATAAAAAAAAATAATATAAATGGAATCAAATAATTAATAAGGTAAATTAGTGAAATTATAATTCTAATTAACGTTTCCTTAAAAAACCTTACAAAAGACAACATGACAAGTAAAATGAGTTAAACCAAAAATATTTACCAAAAATTAAAAAATAGTAGTTCTTCATTTAAATAGAAAATCAAATTTCTACTTTGTTTCATTTTAAACATGTAAAATTAATATAATAATTTGAATTAGAATTATCCAAACCAAAATTTGATAAAAAATAATAGGTATTGTTTAGGTCGAATCTACATACATTAACAATAGAATTTTACACTATATATAAGCATGGGTTGGGGGATGGATCGTCGTCCGTCCCCAACTCATGTTTAAAAAAAAAAAAAAAAAAAAAAAAAAAAAAAGGGGAGAGAGTGGACCCCATGTTAAAAAAATTAAAAAACATATTTAAAAAAATCCTCCAAACTCATGTAAAAAAAATGGGTCTCATATTAAAAAAAATTAAGAAATATCAAAAAAAAAAAAAAAAAAAGTGGACCCCGTATTAAAAAAACAATATAAAAAACGTTGCACCCCATATTAAAAAATCAAATAATATTCATGTAATTAAAAGTATTCGTTAAGTCAATAATGGTGGATTCATTGTCACATGCGTATCAACTCATTAGCTGGAGCAAATGAAATTATTATATAGCAAAAACGTGGACCCCATATTATTGTTTTTCTTCAAAAGATTAAGTAGTCAAACCATACAATTTCCTTTCTTTTCTTATATTATTTTGATCTAATCTAGATATCTAAGCATTGTATTTGTTATTCCGCCATGTCATTTATTTGTTATGTTTACTAAAATAAATATAGTTAAAATATTTATATTTTAAGTTTTATTCTTACTCTAATAAATGTGAAAAAAGATTAATGTCATAAAAGAAAAAATAATATTAAATGGAGATCAAATAATAAATAAGGTAAATTAGTTAAATTATAATTCTAATTGACGTTTCCTAAAAAAAAAAAAATGCAAAAGACAACATGACAAGTAGCATGACCTAAACCAAGAATATTTACCAAAAATTAAAAAATAGTAGTTCTTCGTTTAAATAGAAAATCAAATTTCTACTTTGTTTCGTTTTAAACATGTAAAATTAATTTAATAATTTGAATTAGAATTATCCAAATCAAAATTTGATAAAAAATAATAAGTATTGTTTAGGTCCAATCTACATACATTAACAATAGAATATTTTACACCTTTAAATTAATCGAATTAAAATTTAAAGTATCAATGATCTTAAATATTGCTATTATTTTGTCTGAAAGAGAGGAAAATAGTTTCGTTTTAAACAAGTCTTCTCTTTTAAAAAGTATTAATAAATTTTTGCAAACTTTGTATTCGTTGCAAACACTAATATAATAAAGTTTTGGATACGAAGACAAATTACAATATATATTAATAGTGTTTTGAACATAGTATATATATATATATATATATATATATATATATATATATATATATATATATATATATATATATATATATGTGTGTGTGTGTGTGTGTGTGTGTGTGTTTATTAGCAATATAAAATATATATATTATCACTACTACAATACATAGATCATGTCAAAGTGTGTTTATATCGTAAATATAAAAAATAAAAATAAAAATATATGGACCTATCAATAAAAAAAATAGACCTCATATTAAAAAATCAAGCAAAAAAAAAATAACAACTACATACACATATTGGCTATACACTAGTATATATATAAGCGAGAACAAAAATTTTTGTCGTCCTCACAAAGATACCACCAAAATTTTGGCTATGCTTCGGGTGTTGTACATTACTTTGACTATGTCATGGAATTGACTGTTTGACAAACCAACCAGGCCTTTTTTGTACTGACTTGAGTTGATGGGAAACAATGATCTTTCAATTTGATATGCACCGTACGTCCCTTTTAGTTTGGTATCTGGAGTTCTTTTTTTTTGCCCACACATTTATGGTTTAAAAAATAAAAATAAAAATAAAAATAATTAAAAAAAAAGTGGACCTCATATTAAAAAAAAAATTCGGTTGAGTCGGATTTTCTTTGTATAAAAAAAATAGAACCCACAAAAATTTGCAAAAAAATCGAATACCTTTGAATATAAATTTCAAATTTGTATACACTTAAATAAGTATACGAAAATAAAATTAACGAATACACTCGAAATTGAATACAAGAAATAAAATTCCGGTCGAAGTTAGGAGCGGATTTGGTTGTTCGCCGGATACGACCGCCTCCACGAGTCATCACACGGATTGTATTCAAAAATAGTAGTATATATATATAAAGCGAGGGAGAAGAGGGAGAGATGGTTTGTCAACAACCACCACCCCACGTCCAACAACAACAACAAAGATACCTCCCTCAAAATCTCTCTCTATACTTTTTTTCTCTCTGCTCTTCTTTCTTCTAAGTAAAGCTCCAGTTGTACCATAAAAATTCCAAAATCACAACAACAACGACTATGTCATGGAATTGACTGTTTGACAAACCAACCAGGCCTTTTTTGGACTACTGACTTGAGTTGTTGGGAAAGGGCAATGATCGGAGCTCGTTCGCCGGGCCTAGAGCGGAATTTAATAGGGAGAAGGAGGGAGGAGGAGAGAGAAAAATGTGGATACGTTGCTTTTTTATTTTAACTTATTTTGTATGTTTGATATCTGGATGTGTAAATAAATTAAAGTTATTTTTTTTAGATAAAACATTTATGGTTTAAAATGAATTATTTAGGATTATAAAACTCATTTTGAATATACTGCAAAGTGCTTGGGCCCGGGCTCACGGGCATGTATTTGCTAGTATATTTTATACTCCTTCCGTTTATTTTTACTTGTCACGTGTTGCTTCTTGAGAGTTAAATTATATGAATATTGATCAGCATTTTAAAATGTACTTTTTCATCGACATTAGAAGATGGCAACTTATAATATTTTTCGTATAATTTTTAAATATTTTAATTTTAATTTTATAATATTAAATTAATTTAATTCAATTTAGCTTTAAAGATTGATTAAATTAACTTAGAAAAAGGGATACATGAACATAAGGGAATATATGCGCATACTACTTTACTTAATATTTTACGGAAAGACGTGAGGGTCCATGGAAGCATAATGAGAATGATAAGTGTATCCTGAAAGTCAACAAAATTGTAGTTTTCATGGAGACTTACTGTATTTCTTGGCCTGGTTGTTCGATGCTGGTTTACAAAATATTGAGTAGTATTATATATATTAGTGCTCTCAAACAATTGAACTATCATTTTGTAAATGCTCAATTAGCATAAGAAATTCCATTGGTGATACACAACAGTAACTTCATATATAAGTTCACTTGTTCAGCCATGGAAGCTCCAACGGAGGCACAGTTATCAAGAAGTACTGGAGGCTGGATCACCTTCCCCTTCATCATAGGTCTGCCCTCTCTCTCTCTCTCTCTCTCACACACACACACTTAGGAACAGATAACTGTAACACGTGCGGATGTCTCCATTGATTACCTTGCACATGTTACCACCACTAAACCTCAATTTAACTTTGGCAGAATGGCTAAAGTCCCTCCTAAACTTGACTCAGAACCCCTTTGAACTATACTTAGTTCTACTTACCCTTCTGTATTTGACTTTTCTATAATCGTTACCTCTCAAACATAATAACCCGTCCTAATTACCCCCTCCCTCATGCTTGGCTTTTTTATAATCTTTACTTACTCAAAAGAAAAATGGTAAGAAAGGAAAAAATTGGTAGTTGTATTTTAATGGAGGAATAGAGAAGATATATGGAAGAAGATAAGGAAATAGCCGTTGGAATCACTAAATATAAAATAAAATGGTATTTTAGAGTTTTTACACATCAGATTAATATAATCATGTGGTTGTTATTTTACAGTACTCTCGCGCACCAAATGTCATTTGGAATCACTTTGATTATAAAAAAAGCCGAATACAGGGGGTAATTAGGGCTATTTATTGTTTGAGGGGTAATGATCATAAAAAACCCAAGTACGAGGGTAATTAGGACTAGATATGAGAAATTTTATTTTGTGAGTCACATAACCAACACTATTTATGTGAGGCTAATTTTTCAGTTGACAAGTGGAAACTTGCTTATTTTAAGCAAAAAAACAAAAAAGGCAATGTGTTTAAAGTCCACATTTTTTCTTAATTAAATTTCTTGGTTAGAAACAAAAAGAAAAGAAATAAAGTTTAAAAATATCTCCCAGAATGGCTATTAGAGAATGGTAACTATGAGCCCATTTGGATTGGCTTATAAGTTCTTTTTTATAAAATTTGTTTTCGGTTTTTTGAGTGTTTTGTTTGGCGAGGGCTTAAAATCATTTGTCTTAAAATAAGGCTCGAAAATAATTGGCTATTATCTAAAGACATAAGTGGAAGTTGGAAATAAGTTGGGTTACCCTAACTTATTTTTTTAGCTTATAAGCTGTTTTCAACTTATAAGCTGCTTTTTTTAAGCCCATCCAAACAGGCTCTACATTATTGATCTTTTTATATTATTTGCTATGTAACATCAATATCTATTATACAATGGAGAAAAAACTTTTCAAAATAATCATTGTTAATTTCTCGGAATTTGGTCTTAGATATTATTGATCTTCTATCTTCTTTTTTTTAATATTTTTTTTTTTTTTTTTTATAACTAACCACCTAGGTGGTATTGTATGTGTGAATTTCTATTGTTAAATTAAACTCTAGTTGCTTCTTTTTTTATATATAAATGTTAAATGAATATATGATTTTTAATTAAATAAAGTTATAGATAAGGACATTTGCAATTTTGCATGATAGATTTTATTGTCTACGATGATTGTTAATAATTGGCAGTTGAATATTTGATCAAATAATTAAAATTTTAGAGAAATAATCTATTTTAAAATTTCAATAAAAAAATAGTGAAAGCAATGGTTCTAAAATATTGCAATTAAAATTCTGCCCAATGAACATTTTTTTTACCATTATCGAATTTGCAGATTTTTTAGATACATTTTCAGTTTTGTTTCTAGCTAAGACTTTTAATTAGGGAAGGAAAATATTAAATACAACAATGCCTTTTTTGTTTTATGCTTAAAATAAGCAAGTGTCCACTTGTCAACTAAAGAGATATCCTCACATAAGTAGTGTTGGTTATGTGACTCACAAAATATGCACTTATAGCCTGTTTGGCTCGACATGACAAAATTTGAGCAAACGTGGCAAGTTTAGGGGTCTTTAAGTATTCTGAACTTTTTAAGACTTATAAGCGTTTGGCTAAACATTTTTTTAAAAAATCTTATTTTTTTGAATAAGTCTTATTTAAAAAAAAAGTGAGGTGTTTGGTAAGCTTTTGGGAGAAAATAAGTCTTACAAAATAGTAGAAGAAATAGTTTTTAAGCTAAAAAGCTTTTTGCTCAAAAGCACTTTTTTTAAAAGTACTTTTGAGAAAAATATAATTAGAAGCACTTTTTAAAAGTTTAGTCAAACACTAATTACTGATCAAAAGTCTTTTTTAAATAATTGGCCAAACCTTGTGGCTTCTTTTAGCGAAAAGTGTTTTTTTGAAAAATCTTTTAAAATAAATGTTGATTTTAGAAGAAAACAAAAATTTATTAGTTATTCTAACGATGCACTTCCGTATAAAATGTTTGGATTTTTGTAGTATCTTCCTAGATAACGCAAAAAAAATATGTGTCTAATTTCTCACATACTCAATTATTCTATGATGATATTAAAACAGCGACCACAGTAGGCGTGACCCTAGCATTTGGAGGCTGGACAAGCAACCTAATTGTGTATCTGATAAAGGAATTTAATGTGGAGAGCATCGATGCTGCCCAGATATCAAACTTGGTGAATGGTGCTGGAAGCTTGGTTCCTGTCCTCGCTGCAATTATTGCCGACTCATATCTTGGTTGCTACTCTATCATCTGGATTTCATCCCTCATCTCTTTATTGGTACCACTACATTTTCTTTCTAGCAACGATTTTCTTTTTTGTTTGTTTGGCCTAGTTACATTATGGGTTCGTGAAAGAAATAACTACTCCCTCTTTTGATGGATAAGATCTCTCCATCTTTAATCAGAAGTCTTAAATTCAAGTCATGAGAAAGGAAAACGTTACGGTAGGAAGCGCACTGGATTCATACACGGCGACCCCGGATTATATATATATATATATATTGGACATCGGTGGAAAACCAAAAAAAAAAAAAAAAAAAAAAAAAAAAAAAAACTAATTAATTAATTCAAGGTTTACTGTATGCATATGCTATAATCATAAGTCAGACTTGTGTACTTGGATTCTCCACTTAATTAACAATAGTAATCTCGCGCGTCATAAGAAATACAAATATGGAAAAATATTACTCCCTCCGTCCCAATTTATATGAAGGTTTATCAGTTTGGGTAGTCAAACAGTTTTTTCTTTGACCCAATTATAAAAATAGATTCTTCGAGTATTTTAAAATAAAAAATAAAATTTACATATTTGAAAATTATATAAAAAGTGTCTGCATAATTAATAATTCATAATATATGAAAAGAGTTGAAGAAAATTGTAGTAAAAACAAAAGTTGTTTGACTCCCCAAATTGGTCAACCTTCATATAAATTGAGACGGATGGAGTATAACGGTTGGAGGAACAACTAGCCTTATTGATAAATCAATTGCTCTCTCCTTGTTATCGCTACTGGCTAATTTATTGATGGAAAAATTAATGGAGGTAGTCAATCCAATATGTCCACCAAGTTATTGAACGAATAGCCGGCTTCACAAAAATATTAGGCCAAACAATAAGCAAAAATCTAAAAGTTAGCATCTTATTCAACTTTCTTGCTTGAGAAGAGTTTTATATATCCAAAATGACTAAGCCAAACGAGTCTTAAAAATATTCTAGATACGTAATTATTTTTGTATTTAATTTAATATTCTACACAATATTCCTAAAGCTTCTTTTGTGGGTTTTACTGGTAGGGCACAATCCTTTTAGCTTTAACAGCTACAATTGTTCTTTGAGGCCTAAACCCTGTGAAGTTGGCTCAACCTCATGCAGCCCTACCCCAAGAGTTCAATATGTTGTACTCTATGCAGCCATATTTATTGCAACATTGGGAAATGGTGGTCTCCGATCAATAATTTCAACGATGGGAGCCAACCAATTTAATAAGCCAAAAGATCAAGGAATTTTCTTCAACTGGTTCTTCTTTTTCGTTTATGGTTCTAATGTAGTAGCCACCACAGTTATTGTCTACGTTGAAGATAATGTGAGCTGGAAAGTTGGATTTTTCATTTGTGTAGCAACTAATGTTCTTGGTTTAGTCATGTTCCTAGTGGGAAGCAGATTTTACACAAATTCTAAGCCAGAAGGGAGTCCATTTACCAGTTTGGCACGTGTTGTGTTTGCTAGTATTAGGAAAAGAAAAATGCCGCTCCCATCGACTGGTGAAGATTTCTACCACGGACATACCATAGCACCCAAAGCAATATCTTTTGCCCCTTCAAAAACCTTCAGGTAATTAATATTGTATTCCCTCACCTCAAATTATTTTTGCCTTTTTTGTTTTACACGCTCCTTACGAAATATTAATTAGGAGGGATATTTTACTAACTTTACCCTTATTTATGTTTAGGTTATAATCTCTTTTTATTAAATATTACTCTATTTATGTGTCATCTCCATTAATGTCAAAATTCTATTAAGGGTAAAATGGGGAAAAATAATTAATTGCGCCTTGAACTTCTAAAACGACAAATAATTTGAGACAACTATTTTTAGTAACCATGAAAAATAATTTGAGACGGGGATTTAAGAAATAACGAAAGACTTTTGAAACTTGTGGTCTAAAATAAATCATAGATATTTGTGTGGTTATAAATCATTACATTAAGGGTAAAATGATTATTTTTGAAGTTAAATTGTTACCAAATATAGAAATGTGTAATTCCTTTTTAGACTGACTCAAAAGAAAAGAGTGTCACATAAATTGAGACGGAAGGAGTATATAATAGTGTTAATCATAAGAATATTTGTCTGAAATTCTCTTTATCTCTCGTTAAAAGTTTTACTTATTTAATGTAATACTCCACTATGTTTTGTTAAAGAAAATTACTACGTAGTAAATGGCTTTTTATTTTTTAAAAGATCAAATATTTTGAACAAATTTAAATTTCAAAATAACGTATACTAAAATTTGGAACAGGAAAAATTACTCTCTCTCTCTTGGTGTTTACTACTCATGACTTTATCCTGGAGCTTGGGCATCCCTTGTCGCTTAATTATGATTTTTTATTTTTGCATCATTGTTTGTTTTATACTGTCTTAGTGCTTAATTATTTTCTATTAGATCTTGACATTTAGCTTTGTCTGTGATTTATTATATCCCAAATAAAGCACGATAAAGGAATGGCCATGCGTCTTAACAGTCAAACCCACTCCACGAGACATAAACTAGTTGAATGATCGGGCCATGATTGACAAACTTTTTCAAGGCTCAGCGTTATCACATGAAAATTAAAACTATCGGAGATAAATAGTACTTTTTTGGGAGAAAGACAATTTCCATTTTTTAATTATAAAAAGAAAGGGCGTATCGTAGATTGCATGCCCACTCAGGTGTGCTTTTTTCCCCACTCGAGTTCAAATTATAGGTATTAAATAGTTGGTGGATAGTGATGACTGATGAGACTGATCAGATTTGGGACTATTGAATAGTGTCAAAGACCTCTTTTAAAACATTGATCATTAGAGGATGGACACGTTTGTGTAGTTATTTTATGATTACACAAATGTAATATAGGTACATTGGTAAATTAAAAATAAATTTTCGTTTTCTTGTGGCATGCGTAAAGAAAAACCATTTATTTTTCACGGTTTTTTACCCCGTACTTCATTTATTTATTATGCTTAATATGGGTGCGTTGGTAAATCATCTGTTTATTATTTACTGGCTTAAACGGTGTGAAAAGTTAGAAATGAGCAAGTAAAAGTGAACGGAAGGAGTACAAGATATCTCCTGATTCAGTTTGACCTACATACATAGCCCAAATCACCAACTAATGATGCAATGCCAGGAATATGTGGCAGTCTCTTTTATATGAGTATTGAATTTCCTTGTGATGCAGGTTCTTTGACCGTGCAGCAATTAAAAGTGAAGGTGACATTAAACCAAATGGTTCTACAACTACTAAGGCATGGAGACTTTGTTCAGTACAAGAAGTAGAAGATTTCAAAGCCTTAATTAAAATCTTGCCATTATGGTCAAGTAGCTTTTTTCTTGGCACAACAATTGGTGTACAAGCAAGTATGTCAGTCCTTCAAGCCTTAGCAATGGACCGTCACTTAGGACCCAATTTCCAAATCCCAGCTGGTTCCATACTTGTCTTTGTTATGGTCTCTACTGCTCTATTCCTCGCCCTGTTCGACAAATTTATCTTTCCCACGTGGAAGAAATTGACTGGCAACTCACTTACTCCTCTCCAGCGAATTGGAGTCGGGCACGTGCTCAATTTCCGAGTCCGGAGCCTAAATGGCATAAATTTGCCACAAAAAAACCAAAATGGTATGCCTTTTTT
>NC_081345.1:38472017-38480198 GCF_029784015.1 Lycium ferocissimum | reverse complement strand
TAACAACATGGGGAGGGATTATGAATTGCTTCCATTGCTGAGCAATTCTTGTAGTCCAACTGAAGTCTGGTTTAGACCTTAAATCTATAGAAGGGCTCATGTAATACAGAAGAAATGTAGCATAAACAGCAAATGTGAATTGTAAACAAGTTAACACAGTTACAAGCCTTGAAGAACCACCCTTTTGTTGTCTCATGTTAGTTTTTCCCAATCCTTCTAAGGAATCCCCACTTCTCATATCAGGATTCCTAGCTAACACCATTCAGATGATCTATCCACCTGCAAAATATGAAGTGAAAAACAATTCCTAATAATAGAAAAAGCTGCTAGTGATCACATTTGTGGAAAATTGTCATACTTACCACAACAAAGAATGCAAGTAGGCTTAAATAAGTGATTAAATGAGCTTGTTCAGCACTTAGAATATAAGGTAGTTGGGAGGAAGGCTATTGAAATTTGTAGAGCATTGGATCTTGGGCAAGTCTAGTATATATAGCAAACACAAGTGTGTGTTCTAAGTAATAAAGTGGAGTTGAAGAATGCCATAGGAAATGCAGCAAAGGTTCACAAGGGATTAACTCTTGTAAACAAATAATATAAGCAACGCGTTACCTTAAAATATGGTTATTGTTCACGTACAATTTCCCACTAAGGACACTAATTAAAGGCCGGGTATGCTGCCAGAAAAGAAGGCTTCCCCTGTATTTTTGGCACTCGAATCTTTGTGCTTAGTCTGAAAATTATTTATAAGTTTGCATGAGAATTGAGAGATTTATATTGTGACATATCAGAAAACTACTGAACCCCATTAAACTTATTAGAATAAGCCATTACTGAAAAAGTTCTTGACTGCACGAATCTTAGAAAACACCAGGCATGATGAGGTCTAAATTCTCTTCCAGAATACTCAAAGATCCATAGTGTTTCCATATTTTTAAATATTAAAACTACTAAATTATCAAACCCAAATTCCAAGAAATACTTCTTCCATTATTTTCTTTCTCATAACTAATTGTGGAGCCACATGCATTGAATCCCCTTCGTGTAGAGTTATACTGCGTAAATAAGGAATAGTTTTTTTTTTTTTTAAAAAAAAAAAAAAATGAATTCCCTTAATTTAAGAAAAATACAGGTTCAAATCCTAGGTATGGTACTTTTGGATTTTCTTAAATCCCTTTTTCAGAATTCCTGCTGCTCATAACCTAACAACAGGAATATATAATGGGAAGCTACAAATGTGCAAAAAGTACTAGGTAGAAATGTGTATATTACCTTGAGAACAAACTACAAAGAAACAAAGAAATATTCCAAAATCCAAATGAATGAGGACAACGAAGATGTGCCTTTTCTTCTTCAGCAAATTAAGCTAAAGCAAATCCTCAATTTTAAACACCAAGTTGCAGAGTATATTAAACTAAAAAAGATTGAGTATACATGAAGAGATTTATGTAGAGAAAAAAGGGTTGGCAAGGTTGACTTTATTCGTTTAGTACATGAATATTACAGCATATATTTTCAATTGCCTTCTTGCCAAACTTGGTCTAAGTTGAACGCAAGAAAACCTTTGGCCATGGACTGCTTTTGCTTGCATGCTAATTTTTGCTTTCTTGAGAAAATAAAAAAATCTTCTTTTACAGGTTAGGTGGCAATAGATAGTGGATCCTTGAAGAATTGGATTTGAAGTACATGATTACCGACATTCTTTCATTAGAGAATATTAGGACCCTTAATCCAATTCCATAAGTCTGCTAAAGATAATTCACTTTAACTGCCCTGTTGTTTAACACGGATAATTATATTCATAGGGGGACATTTCATCCAGAGAAAACGATTCATTTAGCATTTCTATCACAAAGTAGCTACGTTTTCCGTTCCAGAATTTCTGAATTGTAGAAATACCACCAAAGCATGCGGTATGATGGATGAGATTATTATCCCCACTATTATTCCACCCTTAAATAGAGATATGAGATTCAAGCCTAGAAACACCCCTAGTAGAAAGTGTTTTACCTCTAATGGATCTTACAAGTCACGAATCTTAGACTAGTCGAACCAGTTGATACTGATATCACATGGTTATAAAATGATATGCCATTTTTTAACGATGAGCAACTGAAGCAAACACTAAAGAACGTATGATGAAGACAAATTATAAACGAAGAAGAGAAGAGCTGTTTTCATTGCATGCGTAACTTGAGAAGTTGGTCAACGTAGATATCTTAGATATCACTAAATAATTAGAGTAAAGCTTCTTTTTATTTGGTCAACGCTCTAGTTTTCATACAGTTCACATTCTCCCAACTTCTTCTAATTATATTCTGAATTGATGCTTTCATGCTAAACTAAAAAGAATAAAATCTACTACTCACTACTCAGTAAAGGAATAAGGAATCCTATATTGACTTTTCTAAGCTCACATCACTAAAAGTTGGTAAAAAGACTCATTTGAGAAAATCTCATTTTAACAGCGATTCTTATGTCTATCAAATCTCACTCACGTGTACTTCACAGCCACCCATTATTAGGTAATTATGAGATCCTTTGATTATCATAAACTAAACTTCAACTAAAAAACCACATATATAACGTAATTTCTTCCTTTTTTATTTTTCCTATTTCAAGAATGGTCAAACCCCCTGAAAACTGAACCATCGACTTTAGCGTGGAAAGAAAAAAAAAAGAAACTTTAGCGTAAAAGCATTATATTATTTTTAGGTAAAGTTGGAGGATGAGCAACCAATTAGAATTCAAGTCGCGTGGCTGACTTTTCACAGGTAACCCGATTTTGACTATGCCATTACATATAATGCACATTTGGTGCTGTCCACCTCAGCAAAAAGGAAATGAGTTTTCAAAATTTTATTAGGAATTCTCTTGAGAGTTTCTTGTCCAACGAGGTTGTATGATTGATTTCGGATCAAAGTTAAGAAATTCAATATTGTTATGACTAATTTAGAATTAATATAATAACAAGTTGTTAAAAAATGGATACTATTGTTGGAAATACAGATACATCGGAAAAAGAGAGTTCATCGGAGAAGCAATTTCCATTATTATTGAAAGAAGATGTTTGATGCTGAGAAGTCTTTCTCTTTCTTACGGACAAAATGAGTCAACAAAAGAGTAAAGTTATTTTGACCCATATAAAATATTGGCACGTGGAATAAAGAGCACATGACTTGCACAAGTGTGGAATTCTCTAGAATCAGGACCATAGTGTAATTATTCATTGTTATAGAGGCTGATGTAAATATTGCCATTTGATTTCTGAATTATTTTATTCCTTGTAATTATTAGTTTGTTAGGAGTGGACCTATAGAATAGTGACAAGTAGCAGTTTGTTATTTTGTTGATTCTCTTTTCCCATCACTAGAAACTATAAATAGATGTAATACTCACATGAAATACACAGAAGAAAATTCAGCTCAATCTCTTTTTATTTATTTTTATTTTTGCAATATGGTATCAGAGCAAGGTTCTAAATCTGCTCTCTATTTCATTTTTTTTTTCACTTCTTTTGCTTAATTTTTGTCTAGTTCATCTCAGTTACGATGGGAGAAAATACTAATGTTGCTATTGGGACCGAAGTTCCCAATCTAGCCGCAGACAGTACCCAGAATGAACTAATTAACTCTTCTCATCCATTTTTTATTTCACCATCACCGTCGATTCTCCTGGCACAACGCGGCCAATACGATGTTTGATGGCAGGAGTTTTGGTGGATGGAAAAGAGGGATGTGGATAGCCCTTACAGCAAAAAATAAATCTAGTTTTGTTGATGGATCTTCCCGTGAACCAAGTGCAGGAGCTGATCTGCACAGAGCTTGGTCTAGGGCCAACAACATGGTTATTTCTTGGTTGTTAATATCCTTATCTAGGGAAATTTCATAAAATGTTTTATATTATTCTACTTCTAAGGACATACGGCGAATTAGAGGCTAGATTTGGCCAAAGCTCGGGTGCTAGACTTTTTCAACTCCAAAGGCTTAGTGACCTTACTCAAGGCGTACGATATTGCAACCTATTTTACCAAGATGAAACGACTGCGGGATGAGTTGGACACCTTGGACTCTTTTTTACCATGTCTTTGTGAATGTTCCTGTAGAGTAAAGGAAAAGAATGTCAAATTTAAGCAAGATGAGAGGTTACTTAAGTTTTTGATGGGTTTAAATGATACTTATTGTGGTGCAAGGGGAAACATTCTAATGATTTCATCTCTGCCTACTGTATCAAATGCTTATGCACTTTTAATTCAAGAAGAAAAACAAAGAGAACTTCAAAACACACCAAAATTCCCAGGGGAATCTTCTTCTTTTGTTGCTACAAACACAAGTAATGGGCAGAGGACCTTCTTTACTGATTTTAGGGGACAAAGGACTGGTTATGACAACAAAAGATCTGCACTCATTTGCAAATATTGCAAGAAAACAAGACATTTGATTGATAAGTGCTATAAGCTACATGGTTTTCCTCTTAATTTCAAGTTCACTAAACAGAAGAATTTTCAGAACAGTGCACAGGGAAATGCAGTTTCATCAAATGATTATGGAGAGAATTTTAACACAGATACAGAAGTGCAAGGAAAATTGCTTTCTAATGAACAACTTGCCCAAGTGATGCAGATGTTGTAGCATATGAACAAAAATGATCAAGGTTATGTTTCTGAGGCCACAACATCTGCAAACTGTGCTGGTATAAAATTTAGTCCTAGTCCATTTTCTCTAAATTCTAAAGTTGATCAGAAAACCTTCACTAGACACACCTGGATCATAGATTCAGGTGCAAGTGACCACATGAGCTATAATAAGGATTTCTTTTTTAATCTTATACCCTTACCCAATCCTATCTTTGTTAAATTACCAAACTCTCAATATGTTAAGGTTTATTTTTTAGGTTCCATAAAATTGTTCTCTAATTTTGTTATACACAATGTCCTATTTGTGCCTTGTTTTCATTTCAATCTTTTGTACGTATATAGTGTAAACGTGATTTTCTAAGTTCCTTCTATTCACCATCACTCATTGTTTTATGCGAGGGGCTGTTCATGAAGAGCCCAATGCTGCTGGTGAGAGTCAAAATGGACTTTATATTCTCGAATGGGATTCAACCGACTTTTGCCTATGCCAGTCTGATTCCTAGTTCCCGTTTTTATTCCAAGAAGGATGTTTCATCCAAAGTTTGTAGTGTTCCTAGTTCTAGTTTTAATTCAAAGAAGGATGTTTCATCCATTTCTTCTAATTATTCTGCTTGTAATGCACAAAGCCATTTGTGGCATGTAAGGTTAGGCCATATGCCCCTTTCTAATATGAAAAATATCAATGGACTTCCTTTTAATGTGTGTTCACAGTTTTCTATTCCTTGTTCTATTTGCCCTTTAGCTAAACAACACAAACTGCCTTTTCCTAACAGTCATATTTCTACTAAACAACCTTTTGATTTAATTCATATTGATACTTGGGATCCCTATAAGATTCCCACTTATGATGGGTACAGATATTTTCTTACCATAGTGGATGATTTCACAAGAGGAACTTGGACTTACTTATTGGCCACTAAAAGTAATGCTTTTCCCATCCTTAAAAGCTTCTTAGCCATGACACAAGCACAGTTCAATAAAAAGGTCAAGATTATTAGGTCTGATAATGCTTGGGAGTTGGGTTCCAGTTTTGAAAGTTCCAGTTTTCTCTTTTCTCAAGGAATTCTACATCAGACCTTCTGTGTTGCCACTCTACAACAAAATGGTGTTGTGGAGAGGAAACACAAGCATCTCCTTGAAGTTTGTAGAGCCTTGCTTTTCCAATCAAATTTACCTCATAAGTTTTGAGGAGATGCACTCATGACTGCAACCTATATTATTAACAGATGTCCTAGTAGAGTATTGTCTTTTAAAACACCCTATGAAAAACTTTTTGGTGCCAACCCCATTTACTCCCATTTGAAGTGTTTTGGGTGTTTTGCATTTACGTCCATTCTTTCACAAGGCAGAAATAAATTGGCTCCTAGGGCAGAGCCTTGCATTTTCCTTGAGAATCCCTTTGGGAAGAAGGGATACAAGTTGCTTAGTCTCAAAACCAACAAGTTCATTGTTTCTAGAAATGTAGTTTTTTTATGAATCAACTTTTCCTTTCTCTTCTAAACCTCCTACAGTGCCTGTTTTCCCTTTACATGATCCTATTGAAACTGTTAATCATGATCAGCCTGGGATTTCTGTTTCTTCTCTCCCTACTAGAAATGATCCTACCCAACCTCCATCCTCTTCTCCTCCCAGTCCTACATATTCTACATCTCCTTCTTTTCCTAGTCCTACACATTCTACATCTCTTTTCCTTCCAGTCCTGCTCATTTTACCAGCCCTGGAGATTCTGATTCTTCTAGTCCCATAATTTCTCCTCCATTACCTAAACCTGTACAAAATCCCACTGCCCTTAGAAAATCCACCAGATCAGTTAAAACACCAGCCTATTTGAAAGATTATGTATGTGACAGCATTCACCCCTCTAATGTCTCAGAATCATGTTTCACCTCTTCTCCTGAAGTATCTCCTATTGCCTTTTCTGCTTTCTCTACCTCAAACCAGTCTTACATTAATTCCTTATCCCGTATCCTAGAAACTACAAACTTTTCCCAGGGCCATTTTATATCCCGAGGTTGGCAAGATGCTATGACTAAAGAACTAGAAGCCTTGATCACTAATGACACTTAGGAAGTAGTTTCCTTACCACCTGGGAAGAAGGTCTTGCCTACAAAATGGGTCTATAAGGTGAAGTTAAACTCCAATGGTACTGTGGAAAGACTCAAAGCTCGTTTAGTTGGGCGGGGTGACATACAAAAAGAGGGTATAGATTTCACTGAAACCTTCAGTCCTGTTGTTAAGATAACAACTATCAAATGTGTTCTAGCTTTGGCAGTAAAGAAAGGTTGGGGTCTTTTTCAGTTGGACATAAATAATGCGTTCTTACATGGGGAGTTAGACGAAGAAGTGTATATGCAATTTCCAGCTGGGTTGAAAGTTATTGATCCTACACAAGTTTGTCGACCTAAGAAATCATTATACGGGTTGAAACAGGCATCACGATAGTGGTATTCACGTTTAACTGCTGCTTTAAAGTTCAAAGGTTTTACACGTTCTACAAAGTGCACAATTCTTCTATTTCAATTTTAGCTGTGTACGTGGACGATATACTACTTACAGGGAACAACAAGGCAGAACTTGATGGATTGAAATCATTTTTAGACTCAGAATTCAGAATTAAAGACTTGGGAGACTTACATTATTTCTTGGGAATTGAGATAATCCGAGAACCACGAGGGTTAATCCTCGGTCAACGCGAGTTTTGTTGAACTCTTCTCTGAATATAATTGTCTTGGTTTGAAAGCAACTTCATCACCTTTGGATCCTTATCACAAGTTACAAGCAGACATGCGTGAACCTCTCTCTGATGTTACTGCTTATCGCCGGCTAATTGGATAACTTAGTTTTCTTACTCACATTCGTCCCGAGATCTCCTTTCCGTTCAACACCTAAAATGATGTATACAAAAATCCCCATAAAGCCCGTACGACTCTCCTTTGTGTCCTCCGATCTTGTTATAGCCCGTATATTGTACGTTTGGAAATTCCAAAGTCGTCGTGGAAAGTTAAGGGCGAGACCGTTTTAAATTATCTTAATGAACGAGTCGTTATAAATATTATTTATAGTATTTATTAGTAAAATATTGTGAAGGGTTAAAAAAAAGAAGAGAAATTCGCAAAATAGTAGCCGTGGAAATAATGCGGAAGGTTGGGGACAAAATGGTAATAATGAGGAAAAAGTCGAGGGGCAAGATGGGAATTTCACCCAAGTTTCATGAAAATTCTAAAGAGCCATGTGGCCATGTGACCCAGAAACACAAAAAAAAAAAGGAAAGAAAAGATGACAAAAATAAGTCATCTTTGCCAAATTTCAAGAGAATTCTAGAAAAAAAGAAAAAGAAGAAGAAAGAAAAAAAATCTAGAGAGGGACGTATGCATGACTAAAGAAATTATATATATGTGGGGTAAATGTTTATTCGAAAAAGGAAGAACAAAAAAAAAAAAGAAGAAAGGGAGAAAGCATTGATTCGGCCATGGAGGAAGAAGAAAGGACCACTTTGAAATTTGTTCCTAAAAATTATTTTCTTGATGTATTCCTACTAATTCAAG
>NC_081345.1:38350829-38471917 GCF_029784015.1 Lycium ferocissimum | reverse complement strand
TGCATGGATATGAAAAATAAGATTAGACCTTACCTCTCACCTCCCAACTTTCCTCTCAAGCCTTGTTCCATGCAAAACAAATGGTTTCCTTCCTCCAACAACCACTCCATACGTATGAGGACATCTCAATTAGTATGAAAACTAGAGGAAAATACTTTCCATGATCAAAATTAAAATGTCGTCTTTCCCCCTATCCTTGGCCGTCCTCTCTTTTTTTTGTTCTTCAACTTTCTTGATTTTTCTAGAGTTGAAATCGTATTTCTCTTGTCTTACTCTTCATGAAGTATACGTATATATGCCTAAATATTTGGCACATGGCTGGTCACATGGCCGGCCATGCCTCCTCATTTTACTCCAAATTTCTAGATTTTTCTCTTAATTTTTCTAGAAATTATCTAAGTCATAAAAGATGACTTGGTTGGCTTCTCTTGCAAGCTTTGTCCACACATGTATATAATTAACTCCCATTACATTAAAAATGTGGACACATAGGGGCATGCCACACGGCCAAGGGCCCTCCAATTGCATTCTTAATATTTTTTGTGAAATTCCCATTTTGCCCTTAGTCCTCCGCGATATTTTCCATGAACCCTTTTCCGAATTTTCTTTTTTACTCTTAACCTTTCTCATTACTTCCATACTACCAACGTCCATAAATAATGTTCATAATCTACTAATGCATTAAAATAATTCTAGAACATACCGTCCTTGACTTCTCGCCATTGACCGGATATTCGAATGTGCAAAAATGCGAGGTGTAACATCGTGAATCGGTAAATAAGGACCAAAGTGCAGATTTCGAACTTGGGACTGAATTGGAGCGTAGCGTAGTGCTGCATGTAAGGCTTTCCCTTCCTTCTCCGGCATGTCTTAGACGTCATAGGCTTCGAACGTGTGTGCTCGGGGCCACTCTAATTCTAGAAATTCGAGTTTGAATTTGGTTACTATTCGCTCGTAGTATTGAATTAAATGAGTTATGCTTTATAAATAAATGTTCAAATGTTCGTAACTCTTGAAAAATGGAACCTGAATGACTTGAAATCTTTGAGGTTAATGTAACGAGACATAATGACCACATTTTTAGGTTTTTACCGATTTGATCCGAGGTGGGCCCACAACACCCGAGACCTATGTATATTGCTTTATTTGTCTTATTTCCGTACAATTCTTAATAGAAACTTTTGACTAATGTTCTGAGTTTGTTATAAATATTCGTAACTCTTGATATGAGCATTCTGGTTCGACTATCTGAATATAAACGCTCCGATACGAATGATTTGATATGAATATTCTCTGTAAGTCTTAATGTTCTCCGTACACGACCCCGGATCGCCTGGAAAGTCCGAAGAGGTTTCTATACGTTAACTGCTTATAACTCTCCGATGCTAACTCGGCAGAACCCGAGACTTGTTCTGAATTCGACGTTAATAAGCGTATATATTCATCGAGTCCGATTTCATATGCATATGTTTCTGCACTACTCCACTCGTGCGCGACTCAATGTATCTTTCACTGAGTCCCGGGCCAAGGCATGTTATGATCTCGTGTGTACGTCACGATACGATTCTGATTCACTGAGTCCCGGGCCAGGACATGTTATCGTGCTCTTCTCTGCATTATTCACCGAGTCCCTCGTACTTGCGGGGCGACACGTTATTTGCGTATGTTTATGATGATACGGGGATGGTGGCTGGATGGATGCATTTGATATTATCCACCGAGACCCGCAAAGAGAGGGCGGACACGTTATGTATGTTTAATGTGATTCCGATCTGCATGACTCTACATTACCGAGTCCCTTAACAAAGGGCTCTGACACGTTATGTAATTATGATCCCGATATTGATGATTTTATCTTCCCCAGTCCCCTTAATAAAAGTGGCCGGACACGTTATTTGCATATATGACATCCGATTCGCTATATACATGGTCTTATTCACCGAGTCCCTCATCGGAGGGGCCGGGACACGTCATACACATATGAGATTCATGATTATGACATGCACTCTCAGATCTCGTCCGACATATGTCAACTTCTCGAGCCTTCGTACGTTCCGTACTCGTCCGATGTATGCCAAGATTCCGTACGATTTGTATATCTCGATTTCGTCCGTTATATGATATCATCTGAGCACTCCATACGTTCGTACTCGTCTGATATACGACATCATCCGAACATTCTGTACGTTTGATATTCCGTCCGATATATGATCGCATCTGAATGTTCTCAGACGTTCTGCGGTTCGTCCGATACGTGATATCACCGTGCGCTCGTATTTTACGCACCTCTTCGGACATGCGGTCCGTGAATGCAAATTAAGCATTTTAGGTATTTTGGGATCCTTATTTTCCGTACACTTTGGCTTGGCGAAGCAGTGGTATGTACGAGCTTGTGGTTCGAAAGGTACGTGTCCGGTACTGAGTTATATGTATTTACTTGATAGTTCCGTCTGCTTCGGGCTTATAGTTTGTTTATTTGTATTGCATGCCTTACGACGGGTGACATTTTCCGCATCGACCCCCCTCGCCTTCGGGGCCGCGTTTCATGCCGCCGCGCAGTAATTCTGTGACGAGCGGATGTGATTGTAGAAGACGCCCCGGAGAGACATAAGCTCCATTTTCCGGAGTGCGGCCGAGTCGGGTTTGTCCGTTTCCGATTTCTCGGATCCGTGTTAGAGACTCTTTGCAGCTTCTCGCGTCGTGGGTGTTGGTTGTCACCGTAGGCTCCATCAGCCGACATGTCAATTTGTGTTATGTAATAAATTGTGTATAATTACAGATTTTGTCTAACTTGCAACTTTAATATGTATTTCATGATTATCCGACTTATAGATTTGAAAAAAAATGTGTGCGTAACAAGAGTCTGTGGGTTCGCTCGGCTCCGGATGTGGGGTTGGGTGCCCATCACGTCCCATGGAATTGGGGCGTGACCTTCTCAACGACCCAGGTCTAGGTATTTTCTTCAATTCTTCACCTTCTCTATCATTACTCGCCTTTTGCGAATTCGGGTAACTTGCCTCTGATTCACGTTGCATCTATCAAAGGGCTTCTATGTCACACTCAGCGGGTCACCCATCTCTTGGAAATCTAAAAAACAAACCTCTCTTTCCCTCTCCTCCGCCGAAGCGGAGTACCGATCCATGAGGCGTGTAGTAGCAAAACTTACATGGCTTGTACGCCTTTTCTCCGACCTAGATCTACCAATTTCTCTTCCCATTCCTCTATTTTTCGACAGCCAGGAGGCGATACATATCGCTAAAAATCTCGTCTTTCATGAACGGACGAAGCATGTGGATCTTGGATCGCCACTGTCCGTCAACAAGATCTAAATGTCTTAATCTCACTCTTTTTCTTCCATCTTCGTCTCAACCACCCCATCTTTTTTACAAAACCTTTACCCCTTCTTCTCATCGTTTCTTGTTAAGCAAATTGGGTGTTTGTTCCTCCCCCTCTAATTTGAGGGGGGTGGGGGGTGGGGTGTTGGAAATACAGATACATCGGAAAAAAAGAGTTCATCGGAGAAGCAATTTCCATTATTATTGAAAGAAGATGTTTGATGTCGAAGTCTTTCTTCTTACTGGGACAAAAAATGAGTCAACAAAAGAGTAAAGTTATTTTGACCCATACAAAATATTGGCACGTGGAATAAAGAGCACATGACTTGCATAAGTGTGGAATTCTCTAGAATCAGGACCATAGTGTAAATATTCATTGTTATAGAGGCTGATGTAAATATTGCCATTTGATTTCTAAATTATTTTATTCCTTGTAATTATTAGTTTGTTAAGAGTGGACCTATAGAATAGTGACAAGTAGCAGTTTGTTATTTTGCTGATTCTCTTTTCCTATCACTAGAAACTATAAATAGATGTAATACTCACATGAAATACACACAAGAAAATTCAGCTCAATCTCTTTTTTATTTATTTTTATTTTTGCAATAACTATAGGTTCAATAAGAAAAAGTATTCAATTAAATAAAAGATAAATATATTATTACTATACCTATTTCCTTAATAAATTGTCAGGTTGAGTATAAGTGGAGTAATACCTAAACAGATAACCTCGAGGCATCCACATGGTGGCATACTTCTTTGCTCTCTGAATTTTGGAAGGAATATTATTGTACTCTGGTCCTCTTTTATTCTCTCTCTTTTTCACGTAATAAATACGTAGGCATTCCACATGGTTTGCGTATTTTTCTCATTCCACATGGTTTGCGTATTTTTCTCATTCCACATGGTTTGCGTATTTTTCTTTCCTTTTGGTTTCTATAATAATTATATAACTTTTTAATTGAACTGATTTTTTTTTTTTATAACTGTTTATTATCCAAAATTTACTTACGTGACTGATTTAACTATATATGCATCGCATTGGACCTACTAAAAAAGTGATTGAAGTGGATTCTCATATTGCATAACCTCCTAATCTAGGATTGATGGAAATCAAGAGTCTCGTAAGCCCGTTTTACTTTTTTCTTTCTTCTGTCTCAAATTATTTATCTCTTTTGTATTTGACATGCCCCTTCAGAAATACTCCTGTAAATTAAGAAGCGTATTTGACTACTCTACCATTATTTATGTCTAAGTTATATTCTCTCTCCATTAAATGTTTACTCTTTTTATGTGTCATCTCTATTAATGACAAAATTCAACTAAGGGTAAAATGAAAAAAAATAATTAATTGTGCATTGAACTTCTAAAATGACAAATAATTTGAGACAACTATTTTTAGTAACGACGATAAATAATTTGAGACGGAGGGAATAGTTTTCTTTTTCAAAATTTTGAGGTGAGGTGAGGTTGTGGTATTTTTTTTTTTTTTTAGTCAGTCAAAGAAGATACTTTTTATATTTAAGAATAATTTAATTTAAGTTTTTAATTTTATTTATAATAAAATGATTTATAAATACATAAACATCTATGACTTATTTCAAACAATAAATTCTAAACAAATATTTCTTTCTCTCTCCAACTCACTCAAATTAATTTCATGACAAAAAAAAAAAAAAAAAAATGAGACGGAGGAAGTGGTACGTAGTTAGTAGTTTGTAGATTAAAACAAATGTAAACCATCATAATCATTATCAACACTTGGCAACCATCAGGCCTCAATTATTTAAGGGGTCGTTTGGTAGATAGTCAAAATTATTCCGGGATTATAATCCCGGGACTAATTTATTCCATCTATTGGGATTATTTTATACCATCTAAAAGATGGTATAAAATAATCTCAGCATAAGTGGGATAAGAAGGTATAAGCTGGGATATCCCAGCACTAATTTTTGTACTATGTTTGGTACAAGGTATAAATTTATCCCAGGATAAATTTATACCTTCTACGAAACATGGTATAAAAATTAGTGCTGGGATATCCCAGCTTATACCTTCTACCAAACGACCCCTAAGAGAAAGTGAAGACCAAAGGAAAGTTGCTAGACAGGAAGCTTATTTCAATTTCAGATGAGGCTCCTCTCCATTTTCACACCCTTCATTTTTTTCAAGTTCCTACTTAGATGAGAGACATATGTCATAATTAAGAATTAAAGGTTAGGATTTAATTGTCCCAAAACAAAATCTTAATCATGGTTAGGATGATAATTATTTCTCTTATTTACTCTAAATTTTTTGAAAATTTCACAATTCTAACTAAAATATTATCTCATTCATAAATATATTTTAAAATTTTCTCACCTCTCTATTCCATTGCGTGTTCTTTTTATTTTTTTATTTTTTTTTAAATTACACATATCATGAATATATATATTTTGTCAAATTGTGTTATAACTTTTTTATAATTACATTTGTTCCATTGTACATTTAAGACATGGCAGCACTTAAGCAGGTAAGCGAAGGCTCTCTCTCGCTCTGTGGTCTTGTGTAAAACCAGCTGAGAATAAAATCAAAAGAAAGAAGATTGATTGAAAAAGTAGTTCCTATACTTGTCATGCTCCTTGGATTATTTACAAGTGATATTCAAGCTCTTATTTTTGCTACGATCGTCTAATTCGACGAACAATCTTATTCTATTCATTTTTATAGCTATTTTGTTGCTAAAAGATTCCATAACTATCAGTTATAGCAAAAATAAAGAGAATTAACATCTTACAAATTTTAACCAAAAAAAAAAAAACATCTTACAAATTCTTTTTAATTTAAAATTTACAAATATTATTTTTTATTTTTAAATTTTTTAATTATTAAATGTCGATTCAATTTGGTCTTACTGTTCCCACTGAGGTAGTGATGTCTATTTCTCTCATATTTGATAGGAATGTAAAGAAGAATTAGGGGGGAAATATAAAACTGGTAGTTTAGTACATGTATCAAAATAGAAACAAAACCTGTTTTAAAAAAAACTTGTAATAAAGTAGGAAAAGTGAGAAAACCTTAAATATATTTATGAATGAGATAATGTTTTAGCTAGAATTGTGGAATTGCCAAAAAAAATTTAGAGTAAATAAAGGAAATATTTGTTATTCTAACCATGATTAGGATTTTACTTTGGCAATTAAATCCTAACCTTTAATTCTTAACTATGACATGTGTCTCTCATTTAAGTAGCACCGTGGGGAAAATGAAAAGAGCGGAAATGGAAAGGAGCCCAATCTCTCAATTTCCAACTTACGGCCAAATTAAAAGTAGGAAAAAATAACTGCAAGTTAGTAAAATTCCCGATCTTTCTAAAATTAGTCTTCTGAGGTGACATGGAACCATCTTTGCTTCTCTTGAAGTTAAGAGTTAAATTCCTGATCTTTGCTCCAACTCTTCATTTTCCCAATTAAGTTTTGAGGGGACAGTTTCATCACTGGGAAAATACCCCTGAAAATGGTCGTATACATGTACATGTATATTAGATACAAATAATTAACGATGCATAAAGTTCTTGTCATAACACCAATCTGAATTAACGGGGTTGTATGAATGATTTCGGATCAAGTATATATTTTATTTAAGTTGTTCAATATTGTTATAACTAATTTAGAATTAATATAATAACAAGTTGTTAACAATGGAAATTATAGGTTCAGCAAGAAAAGTATTCAATTAAATAAAAGTGATAAACAAATTATTACTATCCCTATTTTCTTTTCTTTATTATATATAACAACAGGTGACGTCGATCACTTAGTCAGGCAGTCAAGCTGAAGAATCTGGTCCTTAGGAATAAATTTATATCCTCAACCAAACATAATATAAATTTATTCTCAAACTTAATTCAGAATATCCACCTTATCCATCAAACAAGGGATTATTTTATCCCACTTCGGAATAAATTAGTCCAAAATTATAATCCCAAAACTATAACCTCGAGATAATTTAGTCCGCGACCAAACGACCCCTAATAAATTGTTAGATTGAGTATAAGTGGAGTAATACCTAAACGGATTACCTCGAGGTATTCCATATGGTTGCGTACTTCTCTGCTCTCTGAATTTTGGAAGGAATATTGTTGTAATCTCCGGTCCTCTTTTTTCCCACCCTTTTCTCTGTATATACGTAGGCATTCCGCATGGTTTGCATATTTTTCTTTTCTTTTGATTTCCATAATAATATAACTTTTTAATTGAACTGAATTATTGTATTTTCTGATATAATCATTTACTATCCAAATTTTACTGATTTAAATATATATGCATCGCATAGGACTTGCTAAAACATAAAAACAGATTGAAGCGAATTCTCATTGACAAGAGAAGGTTGCTCAAATGGTAAGCACCCTCTACCTTCAACCTGAAGATTATGAATTCGAGTCGCCAAGGGAGTAAAACGGAGAGCTCCTGGGGAGGGGTTAAAAAAACGAGAGTGAATTCTCATTGCATAACTTCCTAATCTAGGATTGATGAAAATCAAGAGTCTTATAAGCCCAATTTACTTTTTCCTTTGTTAATTTTCTTTTTCAAAAATTTGAGGTAGGTAATTGCTTGTATATTTGTATGGATGTATGTGGTATCTTTTTTTATATTTAGAAATAATTTAATTTTAAGTTTTTTTTTTTAATTTGATTCATAATAATAAGATGATTTATAAGTTATAACTAAACAAATATCTATAATTTAATTTTAAGTTTTTTTTTAAATTTGATTCATAATAATAAGATGATTTATAAGTTATAACTATACAAATATCTATAATTTATTTTAAGCCACAAGTTCTAAAAATATTTCTGTCTTATTTCTCCGACTCACTCAAATTAATAGCGTGACATAAAATGAGAAGGAGCGAGGGAGTTGTACGTAACTAGAAGTTCCTAGACTAAAACAAATTTAAACCATCATGATCATTATTAACACTTGGTAACCGTGTTGCCTCAATTGAGGGAAAGTGAAGATCAAAAAGAAGTTGATGGAAAAAAAAAGAAAAAAAAAAAAAAGAAGATCAGAGAGAAGTTACTAGAGAGGAAGCTCATCTCAATTTCCAACTTACGACCACAAAAAAAAAAAAAAAAAAAATATAGGAAAAAACAACTGCAAGTAAGTTAAATTCCTGATCTTTCTAAAATTAGTCTTCTGAGTTGACATGGAACCATCTTTGCTTCTCTTGAAGTTAAAGTCCTGATCTTTGCTCCAACTCTTCATTTTCCCAATTAAGTTTTGAGGGGACAGTTTCATCAGTGGGAAAATATCCCTGAAAATGGTCATATACATGTATATTAGATACAAATAATTAATCATGCATAAAGTTCATCTCATAACACGAATCTGAGTTAGTCGAATCAATAAGTTCCAAATACCAAATAGTCTAGTAAATAGCCATAAGCATATGTACCTTCCCAAACGAAAAAAATGAAGATTTACTTCTTAAATTCCGTCCTCAGAAAAACTTTTATGAAGTCCTTTCATAAAAGTTTTACTGCTAGACTATAAGCCTTGATCGGTTCTGTATCTTTTGTGTTTTTTTTTTTTTAAAATGAAATTTAGAAAAAGCATTTACCTCGAGTTTATTTAAAAGTTCCTTGGCATTAGGAGCTGATACAAAAACTTGCGGGGCGTTGGGACAAATGAATCCTTCCTCCACTGCTTTGTCAATAAATGTCAAGAGGGAGTTGTAGTAACCATCCACATTCAGTAATCCCACCTGCATTAAATACATATTATTCCATTCAGATATTGTTACTGTTAGTCATGGAAAAGTTTCAAAGTTGATTAGAGAATTTAGAAAGCTTCAGTAGTATATGAAAGTTACCGGTTTATCATGGATTCCAAGATAGGCCCAAGCAATGACTTCAAGCAGCTCTTCTAGAGTTCCATAGCCACCTGTAGTATTACCCAAGTAGTCCAATAATTTCACTAGAGCTGCCACAAAGTTCCTTTCAAATTAAAGGTACTGTAATTTATTAAACTAATCTTCTATGGTTCCGATAATTGAGCGGATTAATAATTATAAATCAGTGAATTATGTATGCTCATAAACAATTACTATTTCTTATGCATATCAACTTAATCTGATTGTGTAAAAAAGTGATGAACTACAATGCTTATCGTCATCATCTTCGAGAAAATGATCAAAATGGTCCATAATGTTTGGTTGGTTTATTTTGGTCTTTGATAGATTTACCCTGAAGGAAAATACAACAATCTAGAACACACAGTTCTCCCATCATCCATCTAATTTGTTTCACTAGTCGACGGTGTAATCACATACATGAACTAAACCGTATAAAATCACAGTCTAAGTTGTACTTGAGTTACATAGAAGAAGATCGCTCCATGAACAACGCAGGACTTAATAGATATGCTGCTTAATGTATGAAAAAAGTGAATCTTTTTTGTCGAGCACCATATCCATTAAGGTGCATATATCAAGGACCAAAATAGACCAATTCCAATACACTAAGGACCGTTTTGATCATTTCCGCCATCATCTTCTAGATGTATATATGAACAGTAAAATTCCTTTTTCACATATTACACGGTCACTATGTTGTATACATGAATTTATATGGGCAGATACAGGAGGCTGAGCTAGAGCGAGAGGAGTCCATACGAACATTCTGTGTCAGAAAATTACATTGCATATATAAGATTTTTTTTATATGTATAATAAATTATGAATCCTTTAATGCATGCCGCGTCTTCGCCACTGGCCACAAGTCAAAGAAAGAAAGGCACTAGTTGTTATATCATGAAAAATGGGAGAATGAGGAGGAACCAGGTAAAGCAATAAAGGCATCAGAACGTTTGGCCATCTCAGCTTTCCTCTGGTGCATGTCTGCAACTGCCTTCACCTCTCCTACTGTTTCACCAGTTATCTGCATGCAGTGGCACCACTATTACTGACTTAAATTAAAAGTCAATGCAAAAATACCCACACACCAAGTCAATCCAAAACACACACTACAGCTGACATACTAACTTTTTAGCCCCACACAAGTGGATACATACAGTCACTGCATATTATCTCCAGAAACTATTGGTGGGGGTTTTAGCTTGGGCTGCAGAGGATGGGTAAAAGGGCTCATAAGTAGTAATTAATTTGCAACAACATAAAACAAGAATGAAAACAGGACTAGGGAAAAGAACAAAAAGAAGACGATGAGGCTTGTAATGCATATTGCAGAAGCAGGGTCCTCTCTCTAGTCACTTCTTGTACGTAACTGATGTTAGAACAAGGCAACACGGCACGTTCAATTACACCCATTGCTTTCTGCCCGAACTGTGCACGTACACATATACTCCCTCCGTCCCAAAAGGGTATGGTACTTTTATCTTTTCGAGAGTCAAACGAGTTATTCTTTGATCGTAATTTTTTTATATGTCTTTTAAATATTTTAAATTATTAATTATGGTGACTTATAGTACTTTTTACGTAGTTTCTAAATATGTAAATTTTATTTTGAAAACTATAAAGATTCTAATGTTCAAACATACCGTTAAAATTAAGAAGTTTGACTCTCGAAAAGCGAACAATCTTTTTGGGACGGAAGGAGTACTAAAAATGAATTAACTAAGATTGTACATATATACTCCTTCCGGCCCAATTTATATGACACTTTTTCCTTTTTAGTCAGTTAAAAAAAGAATGACACATTTCTATATTTAGTGAAAATTCAACTTTAAATTTACTTTTTTACCTTTAATGAAATGATTTCTAGCCACACAAATTTCTATGATTTGTTTTAAACCACAAGTTTCAAAAGTCTTCCTTTATTTTTTAAACTTTCTATCAAATCAAACACCTTCATATTATGGGACAGAGAAAATATATAATAACATCATACTCATTTTGAATCTGCTGACTCTTTGATCATTATGATCTATAAATTTGAATCTCTGCTTGTTGAGAGGACTTATAGCCTGTTTGGCCAATCTTCTAAAATCAGCTTATTTTACAAAAAAGCACTTTTGGCGAAAAGCAATTTGTGTTTGGCCAATTAATTTAAAAAGCATTTTTGAGCAGTAATTAATGTTTGGCCAAGCTTTTAAAAAGTGCCTCTATGTGTATTTTTCTCAAAAGTACTTTTCAAAAAAATGTTTTTGGGCAAAAGCTATTTTTTTTAACAAAAAACTTCTGCTACTCCCCAGAAGCACTTATTTTCTCCCAAAAGCTTGGCCAAACACCTCACTTTTTTCAAATAAGCACTTATTGAAAAAATAAGTACTTTTGGGGGAAAAATAAGCTTGGCCAAACAGGCTATTAAAGATGGACAGCCATTTCGTTAGTCCAATTCCCGTTATGCCTCGTCACAGTTGTTGCCTGCGCAATTGGGCCAGCAAATCAACTACTTCCTCCGGATTAAAAAAAGTGTTCAATTAGGCATATGCACACCCCTTAAGAAAGTACTAACTCCTAGACAAAAATAGATAACTTGACTAAACTACCCCTAATTAAATAGGCATTGGAATTTGATCATATAACACTTAATAGGGGCAAATCTAGAAAAACAAGATTAATTCTTTCTTGATTTGATAAGTGGACACTCTTTCTGATCCAAAAAAAAAAAAGGCTAAGTGGGCATTTTTTTTTATCCAGAGGGAGTATTTTTTTCTATCTCAATTTATTATCATCATTTTGATTTTAAACTTTACATTTTACTCTAATTGAGATGATTTATATTAACGCAAATATCTTTCTTTCGTTCTTGAACCCCGTGTCCAAATTGCAAACACCGACAAATCAACTACGAACTTAGCTTTTCCTTGTTACTGTTGAAAGTTCAGGCGTAATGAAGTATAAATGAACATTTATGAGAGTATTATGGCTTTTGGAATAGGAAGATAAGTACAAGAAGGCAGAGGCGGACCTACATGTAATGGTGCCCTTTGGAAAAAAATTATGTATATATATGTTGAAAAATTAGTATATATTTAATTGTACACTCTAACAAACGAAAGTGCCTTTACGCACGCGTTAATAACCGGTTGCTTCCCTTAAATGTCACCCCCGATCGAACCCGAATGTCACTTTTAATTATTTCTTTTAGCCTATTTTAGAAAAACACTAAGCGTTAAATGAAATTTTGCCCGCCCGATTCGAACATGCACTATCACTTACATGTTGCGCGAAATTTAGCACCATCGTAGCTATCTCTTTCGTTGCTTTCTTTTGTGTTAAATTTTATTTATTACATATATTTGACCTATATACTTGTATTTTCTCCAATCACACTATTAGTGACCGGTCCGACACAATATTATCCCTCAGTCGTTATTAAAATTTTGTTAGTGTTTATGTTAAGATAATAGTGTCCCTGGCGACTTAAAATCACGTCCGCTTCAGCAAGAAGGTACATTTTAACTCCTCAGACTAAGAAAGAGTTTCCCTTTTCTTTTTGTTGTCTAAATTAAGCAGCGGAAGAGGACCAATGGTGTTAGAACGAGGGGGGACCAGAAGAAGAAAAAGGAAGGAATGGGATAAAGAAAGCGATAGCTCTCGAACGAGAAAATTCTGAAAACTAAAATACTTATAATAAATTAAACCAAATCAACAAACGTCTAATGAACTAACAAAAATTCTCTCTTCCTGTTTTAGGATCACATACCAACTGAAAAAAGTTCATGTCAAAGATAATAAGAGTGAGGTAGCAAATACCGCAAGTGAGAGGCTAGGACTAGATGAACCTTAGCAAATACTGCAAGTGAGAGGCTAGCATAAGATGAACCTAAAGCTTCATAATACTCCTTAATTTCGTTCTAATTTAGCTACTGTTTTTCACATTGAGAGAGTCCCAAATATTTAAACACCATTCTATAAACAAGTTTTAAGATCACATTCATTTATACTTCTATATGAAGCTTATCTATCAAACTAAAATTTCAACCATTGCTCTCATATTTTCTCTCACTCGACTAAACTAATGGAGTATATAAGTCAAATTAGCATCTTAAAATCAACGTCATGAGTACTAGTATTGTGACGAAAGGCATACCTCTCTCGGCATTAATGTCTTGGGAATCACTCTGTATGCAAGAGCATGTCAAAAATTAGTTATATAGGGGTCATCATTTTGACATGTTGAGGAGGTAAAGAAGATAGATATTTAGTACTACATTATATAAGTGAAAAATTAAACACTTGCAATTACAAACTGACCCAAGAACATGACGACCACCATTGTGAACTTCTTGAGAGACCAAACCCATCAAACCTATGCTGCCTCCTCCATAAACCAGGTCTATTTTTCTTGATACCTTGTTTTATACAAGCAAAAATAATACTAACTTCAAAAATCTGAACAAAAAGTTCTTGGCATCATTATTACTAGGTCAATCCCTAACATATTCATTATTGGACAAAAACTGGCTTAAATAACACGACATGGACAATGATGAGATATATAGCCGATACAACTTGCTTGGGATTGAGGCATAGTTCAGGCAAGAAAATGTGTGCATAAGCTGACTTATATGCAAGAATTCTTTGCTTCTAACAGTATAAGGTAACAATAAACAAGAGATGCAGGGTTTTTATTTAGAAAGTGTTAAAAACAGAGAAAAAACAGAGTAATATTTCTATTTTCCTTACTAGTTCTCTTCCAAGCTCTACTGCAGCCTCCTTATATATGCTTCTTTTTCCAGCGCTACTCCCACAAAACACACAAATCTTCTTGAATTTTGACTGTTTCATTTCCTTCTCCCTCTCTTTCTCCATCTCCTATTTCTCTTTCTGTGTGGGTGTGCTAGGTATCTTGCCTGCTTTCTAGGGAGTATAAATAATGGAACAAGTTACACTGCCTTTTATAGTAAGAGTTTAACTTATATGGACCGACAATTTTAAAGAATTTTTATATAATCATGTCATTTAAAAGATATTTACAGTTTTACAAATAATCTTTCATTAAAAATGAAATTATAATCTTAAGCATAAGACAAGTAATTAACTTACTATAACAGATAAAAATGACCTAATAGTATAAATATTTGGGACACAATACAACACCTAGACAATAACTTCCATGCCCCTTGGACAAGTAGCAGGGAAGAATTATTGGGATTTTCCTACATGTACCAAGTTGCCACGTCATCCACAATCTGTATTCCATAACAGCATGGCAAAAACCTCGCCTAGCACGCCTAAAGAACAGCCACTCATATTGCTCAAGTATCTACCCTATACTTGAATATAGCAGTCAATATGTGCTTACCAGCAAAACGTTTTCATTTAGTATGTTTTTATGGATGATTTTTCCTGCTGGTGTGAGATTGCTCGTATTATCTGTTTTAAATCCGAATAAAGGAGGAGGTCCCTCACAATAGGTCAACAACCATAGAACATTAGTTAATTAATGATTGAATCGTTACTATATGGAAAATTTTGTACGTTGTTGGGATATGCTCTTCTAGGATCCACTTACTTGAAATTAAGGTATAGTTACTGTTGTTGTTGATCTTCGACTCCTCTAAGCTAGCGTTGAATGACAAACTATATTTAGATCCTTAATTATTTATGAACTAGAAGGTGTAATGCCCTATGTCGATACTTGTCATCTTCATCACTGTAATCTCAGAAATTAGTAATAATATGTACTGCTATTTGTGACCTCTCAATTATGAGCCTCACAAGTAGTATGTATCCGTACATAAGCCAGCAAATTGCATATTATTCCGTGTGGGGTTCTTGAGACACAAGTCAAATACGAGTCACAGTGTGGTGAGTCATCAGAATGAGAAGCATTTTACCTCTCTTAGTGAACTTATTCGGTGGATCAATAAATTTTAAATATCGAATAATTAGATTGAAAATAAAGCAGGAGGTAAAGATAGGGGAGTCAAAGAAGAGAAAAAAAAAGTGGAACAGGACCAGCATTTGACGTTAGAGGTAGAGTAGAATGAGGCAAGAAAAGAACTGCATGGTTTTCAGAGACGGAGACTTTTCCTCTCAGTAGTAATTAACTTGGCATGTGAAAAGAATGGCATATCACCTCCATGCCCTATATGTATACACTTTCCCAAAAGCCATGCTCGATTAATACATCACGTGTTAACAATATTAAAGAGTTTTAACTTTTATACGATACATACCGAGTGATACAACATCTAGAAAGATACGCAATTATATTAATTGTCCATAGAAAATAGATTAATGATATAAAAAATAAGACATGTTACTTGCTACAATAACAGATTAAAATACACATACTATTATTATATAAAAATCAATTATACTTCCTTGTATATGTATGATTTTAATCATAAATTAAAAAAATTCAAAATCTATTCGACAACCAGAATCATCCATCATATAGCCCTTTTCAATTCTAAATAATATCTAGATATAGGAGTCGTTTGGTTATTGGTTAATATTATGTAGGTATTAGGATTAATGCAAGGTTTAGTAGTACATAATAGCTATTCCAACTTTTATCCTTCATAAAATAATACATAAATTAACTCATAACTTATACATATTTTAGTGATGTGGAATTGTAAAATAATAACCAAACACCATATTTGGTACGCTGAATTTTATATAAAAAAGCATCTAAAAAATCACCAAACATGATATTGACTATATAATTTTTAATACATGAATAATTTCCTTCCCCTAGTAGTCAGAAGTGATTGGCCATTCGTATTGAGTAGGACTCGATATTAAAATAGAAGTGCTTCGAATTATATCTGGATCCGGTGTTTGTTACGCGTACTAATCCTCTTCACAACAAAATGAATAGAACAGTTATACATTGCGTAACTATTATTTCCTCTTCTTTCTTCAAATTATCTTCGTTAACTAATTTTCTTCCACTCAAATCTGCTGTGACGATAAGTTCAAGTACTTCGACCCATAAACCAACTCTTGCCGTTAAATAAAGTAAACAGTACTCCATTTGCATTAATCATATATGAGTTTACTATATGCATTTAATATGGTCATATGGATGGAGCACATAGTTTTCTGGTACTGAGTACTGATGTTTACACTTTTCTGGCCATTTGTTGGCTCCCAGTTCTAGTGTAGAGTACTTTTTTTCTAAATTTTCTGGTTAGCGTCGCTATTACTTTATTTGGATAATGACTATTCAAATCAAATCATTATCGTACTGCGTACAACCTAGGTTTCGTGATCATAACTGTTATGTGAATCACTGAGGGATGTAATGCAATGATTAAGATCCATTTAATCTTAAAATTCTCAAAATGAAGAATTTTTAATAATGTAAAGGGTTACTCCACTTAATTAGCCTATCGATGTAAATCTAAATTAATAAAAGTGTTAGTAGCACTTTTGGTCCCCTAGTTATTAGCAAATTCCAATTTTAGTCTTCTTGATATTTAACTAAGTAAATTTAACCTCCAATTACTTGAAATGTGCACTTTTGATCCTTTTGTTTGTGAATATCACAAATTTTAGAATTATTAAACCATTCCACTATTTAATACTATAGGTTATGTTAAGGTTGTATTTTACTCCATATTTGAGAGTAATATACTTCTAAAATATTCAAATTGTAACATATTTCCTATAAATGGACCAAAAGCACAAATTCTAATAAATTATGAAGGTTAAATATGCTGAGTCATATATTATAAAGACCAAAATCAGAATTCACCAATAACTGAGGGATCAAAATGCTATTTTCCAATTAAAAATCATGGTTTGGCATGTTGGAAGTCATTATTATTACTATATCCTTTTAATCCCCATTACATCAATTTCCATTAATAGTTCTTTAAAATTAATAACCTACCTAATGCACTAGCTACATCTTTATGTTCTTTAACTTTTGGTCGATATGTTTCTAGAAGTGTTTACACAACCAGTTTACACTATAAATTGATAGAAATGCCGAAGCTCCTGATAAATATGCTATATACTTTGAGCAGTTCTTTCTAAAATAAAAATAATAAAGAGCTAATGATTAAAGTTGACGTAGAGAGAGTGCACGACAAGTTATAAAGTTAAATGTAGAGTTTTGAGTTAGTTGTTTACAAAAAATTAGTTGTCTCAATTAGTCCTAGGTAGTTAGTACTCTGTGTTAATAGCAGCTAGAAATCATAGTAAGGCACAAACTTTGTGTGGAGTACCTCTTGATATATTTAAGCTTCGGCCTTCGGATTTCAATTTAATTACTACTTAAATAAAATACTATTTATGAAATAAAATAATAATAATGCACTAACGTCGGCAAGATTTTTTTTTTTCACTAAGTTGGTACCAGAAATTGTATACATATGTAAACAGTAACAGTAATAAAATTGAGAAGCAAAGGCACAAGTGATAAGCGTGAAATTTGTACAGTACTAGTATGAAAGGGCAATGACAAAGAGGCAGCTAAGCCAGAAAGTGGCTTGTTTAACATTTCCAAGTGGTCCTAAATATGGCTATCTTTATGCACATATAAATTTAACTTCTGTATACTGACTATATTGTAACAATTATTTTACACCATATGATTTACTCGTAACTGGTCATAACAGATCTAATATGATAATCTGAAAAAGAGTAAATACTCTATCGTAATTGGTTGAAATATACTGATAATATAAAAGTTACACTATCGGTTAAATTCATAGTATATACTATTAATTAGATGGATGAAAAGGATGTCGAATTTATCTCTATAAAAAAAAAAAAAAAGGCAAGGACTCTAACAGGAACCACAGGAAAGGACTTGGGTACATAGTGGCTCCCAATTTATCAACCCACTTAAAAATGTCAGAGCAAGTTTATCATATTTCTCTATCAGCTAGGACTAAAAAGGAGATGAATTCAACACAGAGTAGCTATCAGCAAGTGGAATATTTGAATTTACTCAGTTCTGAAGTAACCCCAGCTGGTTCCTTACTTGTTCCAAAACTTCTGGTTGTCAAGAAAGGGATGGTGATGCCTATAATCAAAGTTATAATACGCCTCATATATACTTGATTTACATATGAACACATTGTTGTTGAATGAGACCGTATATAATGTGTGATGCACATAGTGTACGTAAGTTAATAACTATATTGTTTTTTAAACTGTACTCAGTTTTTAATTAAAGATGGTACATGTTTACCTATTTCGGAACAACTTCAGAGTTCAAAACTTCAAATATGCAGTGTTTGAAGTGTCATATGACTGAATTCAGCTAGATGCATGTTCACAAAATTGAAGCAACAATGATTGAGTCAAACAAAAATAACTGAACTTCGAGCACATATGGCTGAAGTTCAGCCGTATGAAACTTCAAAAGCCTACCTTCAGACAATGCATGTCTGAAGTTGTTTTGAGGTAATAGACATGCAAAAATTTCTAACTTAAACATTGGGTTTATGTGCACTTCAATCGATTATAACTAGGGCTGGCAAAATAACCCATGAAAACATGATCATCCATCCAACCCACCCAAGTTTGGGATGGTTAATGACTCGCTCATTTGTTAACTCAACCTATTTTGACATACCCCATTCTGCAAATCTAAAAGTTGGGCTGCTTTGGGTTAAATATATAGTCCAAATTGGCCCATAAAAAACCCTTGTAAAAATACTTATATCAAAGTTTTTTTGGTTTGACTAGTCATATATAACCATAATAAAGGAAAAAGTAATTTTTAGCTTTATTTAGTAATTAAATAAATTTTATGAAAACAAACAAAGAAATTAATACTTGGTAGGAGTTGGACTTGGGCAATGACTCATTATTTAGCTCATCTCAGCCTTATCAGCTCTTGACCCGCCCTAATTCAATCCAATCGCCTCATTTGACACCCCCGCTATAAGGTATTAACACAAATGGATCAAATTTAGAGCTGTCAACGCAAAAACCACCATTTTGATGGGCCTTAAAATAACAAGCCCACCCCATCACTACGTGGGTTGCGGGCCTGGCCGGGCCAGACCACCTTTAAAAAAGAAGAAGATATTTTTCATAATTCTTTTAACTTAAATTCAAATTTAAAAATGCTAACATAAATATTTATAAGACAATATTACATGGTGTTACTACTTGCTAACCAAGTCTCAAATCCACAAATAAAATGATGCTAATAATGCTTATTGTATTTGGCTTCAAGTAAAGATTTGATTGTATGGCTTTTATATGAAATCTCTACCATTCTATGCAAATATTTTGGGTACAACTAAGACAACAAAACGATCTTGTAGGACAAAAGCTTCTGTGAAATTGAATAATTTTTGACATTGTTAACACTTTACATATTAATAATTGATATTATCGAACCAATAGAGGTATTAATAAGCAAACAAAACAGTTAATGAATAGCAATACAACTAGCTAATTAAATAGGTGTATTAACCTAGCTTTATGTAATACATCTCAATAAAACACAAAAGAAAATGACAATATTCCATCCGTTAAAAGTACAAAGAAACTTCCATAGCACTTATGGTGTATCCAACAACAATACATCATCTCATCTGCTTATGACAAAGTTGTCTTAACATATTCACTTTTTTATATTTTTTATTTGGCCCACGGTCCTGCTCAATCCACGTGCGCTCAAGCCCATGGGCCAACAGGCTTACTTGGACCGGGCTAAAAGCCTCGTTCTTAAATGGGCTCCAAAAATTCAAGCCCAACCCTATCAAATAACGTGTTGGGTTGAGTCTGCCCACGGACGTTAGCCGACATTGACGGCTCTAGGATCAATTAGTACAAAAAGAGAGTTTATCTTAGAGGTTACGTTCTGGATCGGAGTACTCTCTTTTAAAGTTAAGTTCTAATTAAAAATTAAAGTAAGAAATAAAATCTCCAGAAAGATGTCAATGGTTTCACAATTAAGGTTTCATTTATTAGACACATAATTAACATTGCTAAAATACTCCATGCATGTAAATTATATCGTGAAAGGTTTCATCATATCAATTTTTAGTTCTAACAATATTGGAAGCGAGCTGTTGTTTACAGATCAACATAGTTAAAATCAAAAGGGAAGTTCAAAATAAGGAATAATGAACGCATTATTTAGCGTTTCTTCCATGGATGCAGTCTCTAAATCTATCGTGAATCGTGACCATACAATTCTTCAAACGTCCAAGTAAATAAGAAAAAGTGAATTATACAATTTTGGCCGGCTGCACAATTTTACAAAAACTAGCTAACAGGTTTGTAATCAGTATATAATTAGAGTACAATTCACTGGTTATACATTGATTATACATTCACCGACTGTTTTTTATAATAACAATTGTCTGGCCAGCTATAATGGATATGTTGTTGTTGTATTCCTCTGGCCAGCTAAAAGTGTAAATTTCCTTCAAAAAGAAGACGCAAGAAATGAGTTTGGGCTCATGAAAGTACTTTCCTAGACCCGATTGTTGGAGGCTCACCTTTTGTTTTACTTGACATTTGTACGAATTATCATCATGCCTAAAAAGATGTGATGTGTGCATCTAAGGTGTTTCGATACAGCGCTTGAAAAAACTTAGAACTTCTAATTGCTTTTTCTGTTTCCATAGTTTTGTATACAACATACTGATCTAATGTTTCCATAAGGAGGAGCAACATTTTTTTGGGCAAGGCATATTGAATGATTTACAACAGTGTAGACATTGAATGAAGGCAGATTATCAAGTTTCTAGATAGATTCAGAGTCCCCTAACAAAATTGATTAAGTTAGGTAGGGGCGGATGGAGCATTATAATTTGGGGTTCAATTGACCCTCAAACTTTCGATGCGGTGTACAAATTTATATGTAAGAATTTACTAAATTTACAATAAATAGTAGATATGAACCCATAACTTTAGAAATATAATGATTCAACTTAAAAAAATTAAGAGGTTGAACCCCAAGAGTTTAAAAAATCCGCCTCTGAAGTTAGGAACCAATCACTCACTATGTGTCCAACAGGATCACCATAGAAAGTGGTGAAGTCAAATGGGCTAATTGGGGTAGTCATGGTGATGCAAAGCTAGAGCTTGATATCTCTGAGACATTTGCGTCTTGTGGGGGTGACAAAATGATCCATTACCCAATTATACCCAAAAGTTTAGTTGGACTGAGATGGACTGGAGCAAGATGAGCTAAACAACAAGTCATAGGCCAATTCGTCCGATGCTTAAAGTTTCACTTTAGAGAATTTTACAACACATGATGATTTGTGAGCTGCAAATGTATTTAATATATAGACATTTTCAAATAATTACCCTATATATCAAGACTTGTTAATCTAAACTTATCCTTCTCAATTTTCTCTCTACCTCCAATTCATCCTTCTTTGATTCCAAAATACTCGGAAGTTCGCCGTTAAAGAAATTCGAGGTCTGAGATTCTAAGGAGTTTTGTAGTATTTGAGAAATTTGGTTCCGCTAATATTGTTAAGTTGAAGCTTCGAATCGATTTCAATTAAACTCAAATTTTGCGTTAAAAGTCAACTTGGTATTGCCATATGTCGTTGGAAATAGGCTGGAGGATTCGATTATGAAATTTGTATGCACTTAGTTTCGAGTTGGATTTGATATATAAAAACATTCGAAATTGAATATTGCGGAGAAAACGACTGTGTATGTTAGATGTATATCACTGTATATTATGTATATATCCTGTCTATATCCCATGCATGCAATGTGTATAAATATTTTACATATAGTAGAAACGACTGAGAGTTTCAATGTTTAGCAATTCAGATCCTAGTCAGATAGAATATTCTAGTTCGTATCATGCAATTTGCACATGGTAGAAATGACTGATAATTGTATGATGACCAGAAATTTCTTTTTAAGAAATTGTTATCACCAACTCTCGACTCCAATCACAACAAAACCAACAGTATATTAATATGATTTTAGTCCAGTTTTACTTTTATGATAATGTCTCTAAGTTCACCCTGACCTCACTAGCAAAATTGAATCTCATAACTTCAATGCCCTTAGTCTCTATTAGATATGGAAAATTATCCCTTTAAAATAAATTACTTGAACTCCCTTCTGTTTTATTATAAGTGCATGAAACATAAAAATATATTGAAAATGAAAATTGAATATACTATTGGAGCAGGTGTGATGGAATCCTACAGCTAGTAAGAACATGAGCAGGTAGATTACTAGTCATTAGTACTAGCGAATCATCCTAGAGTTGGTTGATGGATGATGTTAGGTCTAAAACAAAGTTGACCACGTAATTTTACTAGAGAGGAAATTAGTGACTGCTGACAGAGTGATCAAATGAGGCATGAATGTAGATCTACATTGTGCATTATGCCAAACTCATGATGAATATAGACAGCATTTGTTTGTATAGCGTAAATTCTCAGAGAGCTTATGGAACAGAATGTTTCTTTGGTTGCAGAGACATGCAAAATCCTACAATTATAAATTGGCAGCAACATTTGAAGTAAACTAACAGTGTTTCTAAGAGAAGATTACAAGCTGGTTAAATCTTCAAAATGATACATGCTGATCAATGTATTTATCATCTGAATAGAGAGGAATCAGAATCTTTTTAAGAAGAAAAGTAGAAACTGAAATTTACCACAATAAAGAAGCCTGTAATTTTAGAGCATCACCTGAAATTAGAACTAATTTACGAAAACTCATATACTAGGTGAGGGGCTTGTGCTAATACAAATAGGTTTATGATGGCGTAGTCGGTTTTGTTCTGTTGGATAGAGAGAGCTGTGTCAGCTTAACTATGGTCTATGGTCTTGTAATGTTTAATCGGCAATTAATAAAAAAGTTAGTTACTTCCTCTGTCCTAATTTAGTGATATATTTTGATTAGACATGAGTTTTAAAGAAGAAATGAAGACTTTTTGAAATTTGTGGTCTAAAATAAATTATACTCCCTCTGTTTCAATTTGTTTGAACCTATTTCCTTTTTAAATTCAAATGAATGACTTTCTTTCCTAATTAAAACAAATTCACTTTATTTAATGATTTACAAACCACATAAATTTTTTAAGGCTTTATTTTGAACTATAAGTTTCAAAAGTCTTCCCTATTTCTTAAATGTCGTGCCCAGTCAAATGGGTTCATATAATTGAAATGGAGGGAGTAGATATTTATGGGGCTGTAAATCATTTCAGTAAAATTAAAATGAGAATTTTCAAGTAAAATTATGTCAAAAGATTAAAAATAATAATTTATCACATAAATTAGGACGAGGAAGAATAAACAAATAAAGAACGAATAAGAAAAATTGGAGAGGTTCACAATTTTGAAGTTCACATTTTTTAAGAAAAAATTTGGACACTCCAAGGTGTACAATTGAAATTTTTGTGGCTAACTAAAAGACAACGCGCCACAATAACACAAATAGGGAGCAAAAGGACAGATGTCATCGTGTCATACACCAACCTCATCGACTCTCCCACCAAATCTTTTCCTTCTTCAGAAAAACAAAACACCAATGATTAGTTAAAAACTCAAGCAATGATCTTTCTTCTTTCCTTCACAAATTCAGTTACTTCCCAATTTGTATCCCTCTCCAAATATCCAATTCTCAGGAAAGTACATTACCCACAATTCTCCACTATGTCTACCAATTTCTTCAAGACTCATGCTTTTGCAGGCAACCCAATAAAACAAAAAACCCCAAAACCAAGTGATCCATTTTCACCAACATCTGCTCTTAAAACCCTTAAAACCCTTCTTTTAACACAAACCCAAGAGCCCCATTCACCTAATTTCAAGATCTTGCCTTTCAGAAAAGGAAGACCTTTAGCCGGGTCAGTTAAAGATTCAACTGACCCGAATTGGCACTTGGGTTGGTTGAGTTTTGGTGATTGTAAGGCTTTCTTGGAGAAATCTGAGATTAATTTGAGTGAACATTCTTTGGTTTATTTGGGTTCTGATGATTCTGAAGGTGATGGGGTTTATGTTGTGTATTGGGCTATTGATGTGACTGAGGCTGGTAGTGGATTGGTTAAAGAATTGGGTGGTAAGCAGTTTTGTTTTGTTGAGCTTAGGACTCTCATGGTTGCTACTGATTGGGAAAATGCTTCTGCTATGGGTCAACTTGCTATTGCTGGTCATGTATATGCTTTTTACCTTTGACTTTTCATTAGAATTTCAAAAACTACATTCTTATATAGCAGTAACATTGATGCACTTCTTATTTCTTGTTGAATTGGATCACCTATAGCTGTTCTAGCGGACTTCTTTGTGATCAGTAGTTATATGAATTAACTGGGCATATTAAAGTAGTGACATCATTTTCATAAGCTAGCTCACTGGCTACAGGTAGTTTAACCCCATGTATCTTTTTTCAACAACAACAACAACATCATACCCAGTGTCATTATCTCACAAGTTGGGTTTGAGGAGGGTAGAGTGTACGCAAACCTTACTCCTGCCTCGCGGAGACCTTACAAGTTGGGTCTGAGGAGGTTAGAGTGTACGCAGACCTTACTCCTGCCTCGTGGAGATGGAGAGGTTGTTTCTGATAGCCCCTTGGCCCCATGTATCTTTTTTCAAGTGCTCATTTTATCTATCTAAGTTATATGGATTCCTGTATTCCTGTAGGCGAAAAGATAATTTAGGCTTAGAATCTATGGTGCTCGGATTCTTCAAAATCCCGGCCGCACCCACACGACATGGGCGCGGGTGTGGGTGTGGGTGTGGGGCCATACTGGATTTAGTAAACTTACCGTGGGTGCTTTGACTATATTTATGTCTGAAGTATAGATTGATTGGGTATTTGGGTTTATATCATATATACATAGTTGTATAAAGTATGAGAATGCTTTGCTGTAATGCTGTGACACTAGATATCCTATGAATAAAATATTAGGTGTTTATAAAGAATTAAATTTTATTATTTTTTGTTCAATAACTTTAATTAATCAAAATATATATACTTTATATGTTGTAATATACATTTATTGGCCATATCCCAGCACCTGTATCCATGCCCTCGAATCCTAAGAAACAATCTGATGAAAAATCCAACCCCTAGCTCCGTACCCCTACTGGATATCTGTAGCTGAGTCCGAGCAACATAGCTTAGAATGGAGGCTTAAATGATTTTAAATTATCTGTATCTTGAACTGCTCGACAGAGGATCTTGTGCTATGTATTTGGAACCTAGTTAAGCAGTTAACATCACGTTGTAAAAGTGTGCATTTCAAACTTTAGTATCTAAAGCATTCTTAACCACGGTCACATTTAGAGTGTATTAAGGGTTGCCTCAGGCTGTGTGGATGCGTCCCAGAGTCCTGATAATACCATCTAGAATCAGGTTTTTTCTGATATAGAGCAAATGAATTTGGATTTTTTGCCACATCATTGTCATTGTTGAACTGTGCATATCCAAACATTGGGTAGCATTCTGTTTTAGTTTATTGTATACTCTATAATGCTAAAATTGGTGACCATGTTTGACTGAATGTTTTACTTTTTGGCTTTGGCATTTTATCAGGCCAGATCATTACTAGAATGGCATACGGTATCGCGTTTTTGTGGATTTTGTGGAGGTAAGAACATTTTAACTGATGCTGGGAGACGGAAACAGTGCTCTAATGAGTTATGCAAGAAGAAAATCTACCCCCGAGTTGATCCAGTATGTCAATCAGATCGATTTTCTTCTCTCTGATTAATATTTTGCTTGTGGTTGCACTCTTTTTTGGTTTACTTGTTCTTCTTTGTTTATGGAAGAGAACTTGCATATTGAAATACTACATGGGAATCCTAACTTTCTTTGGCATATCTTTCCCTTGCAACAGGTTGTGATTATGTTAGTAATTGACAAAGAGAATGACCGCGTGCTATTAAGTAGGCAGTCCAGATTTGTGCCTCGCATGTGGAGTTGTCTAGCTGGTTTTATGGAGGTAAATTAGTTATTTCCTATTAGCCAGTGGTCAATTTGTATTACTTCCTCTGTTTTTTCGTATGGAGAAGTTCAAGAAAAAAAAATGGTTTTGACACTAAAGTAGTTTCAAGTACCTCCCTTGTCACACATCGTAGGTTTCCGTGAGTGCTACACGTTAGTGTGCCACCAAAACTTAAGGGCAAGTTCTACAAAGTAAAGTATTTCCTATTGGCCACACCGAGTGACAGATTAGGAATGAGGATATTCGGGATAAGGTGGGGTGGCCTCGGTGGAAGACAAGATGCGAGAAGCGAGATTGAGATGGTTCTCAGGTAGGGTAGGCCGAATTAGTGGGGATAGGGATTAGACAGTGGCGCAACTATTACGGATAGGAGGGTTTGGAGGACCCAAATTAAGGTAGAAGGCTTGTATTAGTCTTATTGCAATATAAATTTTTATGCTCCGATTTCTATTAGCCTATGCTTTGATTATCCCGTGTTCTCGTATTGTATTATCGATTTCATTATTTCTTCCATATCGCTTGAATCTCTTTTTCCGCTTGATAGGGTATGAAGTTCAAGAAAAAAAATGGTTTTGACACTAATATTTATAACATAGCCAAAAGTACCCTAGTATCTTTTGGTCTACAAAATGACATGTCTTATCATAAAAAAGAAATTGTTTCAATTTTCTGAATCAAAAAAGGAACGAGTGTCAATTTTGGATTTCCTGCATAGTACTGCAGCTCGTTTTTTTCCAGGTTTGTTAGCTGTCCGCTTTTTCCTTTTCAATAGGTCTATAATTAGCCGGCATTGATTTTCGATCCTGTCATTAACAATTTATTTATGAATAGATGTTAATTGCTATCTAAATTTTTTAGTAGCCAGGAGAAAGTTTGGAAGAGGCTGTAAGAAGAGAAACGTGGGAGGAGACCGGTATTGAAGTTGGACAAGTTGTTTACCATAGTTCTCAGCCATGGCCTGGTAATGTTCTTGGAAACAGATTTGTGGTGTCTGTTCCCTTCCGTACCTATTGTTTTATATGGAATTTTTGTTTTTAAGAAGGACAATAAGCGACACTCGAAGCGGAAAAGAGAAGTGCATCACACAATTTATGAAAATTTAATATATACAAAACATGCATGAATTTAGTACTAACGATAACTCAACATCCAATAATCGAAAATGCCGATATTAATCTAACTCCTCAAAATTGAGATTCAAAGAAGCGACCGATTTGATAACTTTATGCATCATTCTTTGAAGCGCATGACTTCACCCATAAAGCAATAACCCTTGATTCGCTTCGTAGCAACGAATCAATGGCTTTTAATTACAATGTATGGAACGATGACTAGAGTAGCTTTTAATTGTTACCAATCTCGAAAAAGTACTAGAGTGGCTCATTTGGCTACAAATCTTCTTGATATTATCCTGACATTTCTTTCATGTTTGACAATGTTCTGTGACCTCAACTTTGTTTTTTATTTTTCCTATAAGTTCCTGTCCTTTGGTTGAATGCTTGTGCATAACAAGCCAATGGTAGATTATGCCATGAATGTTGCCGCAGGCAGTAACCGTGCAAGGTTCTGGGAATTTTTACAGAAGTTGAGGCATTCTAGGTTGTTGCAACTTCTGAAATCAAAATTACGGCCCTCTTAGTTGTAGACTGGATTTCTTGCTATTGCTGTTCTAATCCTATCTTATTTGAACTTGTGTCCTTTATAATTGACGGGAGTTGCCAACCTGAAAGGTTTATCCTTTTCATCAGTCTAGGATTAGCTTATAATTCTTATCTACATGGTGCTGTCAGCGATGAGCCAATGGCTGATCTCGGCATGCATGCCATATTCACGGTAAGATCTCGCCATTAGTTGTTTCTGCTTCACTCTGTGAATAAAGTGGCTCAATTGTTTCAAATCCTTTCTTAGAGTTGGTGTGATGCATATTGATGCATGGGCTAACTAGAGTTGCTTGTCCTAGTTTATAGTTAGATATATCAACTTTCCTTTTTCTTTTGAACATTGTCGATCTAATTGTGTGCCAATAAATTGCTTCATGAAATGGTCTCTAGAGGTTTTCGTATCCTCACTGGTAATTGTTACCGAATATTTTATATGTATTTCTTGCATGCCATTATTTTTTTGTTATCATCAATTAACTGTATGATTCCTTTTGCAGTTGGACCTAGCAGCATGCCATGCCAACTTATGGTGGGATTCTTTGCGTACGCAAAATCGCTGGATATTAATGTGGATAAGGAGGAATTAGAAGGTAAGTTGAAGATCTTTAATTATGGTGATTTTTTATTGACGCCCTTTGACTTATAATGTTTGAATTTCACCTTATATTTTGATGATTATGGGAATTTTCTTTCTTTTTCTGACGGTGAATCAACTTGTGATCTAGATGCTAAATGGCACAGCAGGGAAGATGTGAAAAAGGCAATCACAATCGCAGAATACAAGAAGGCACAGAGGACGGCCGCAGGTAAAGTGGACCAAATGTGTAAGGGTGTAGAAAGAGGACAGAACTTGTCTTCCGACTTCAATGTAGAAAGTGGGGAACTTGCTCCTATGTTTATCCCTGGGCCCTTTGCTATTGCTCATCATCTCATTTCCTCTTGGGTCAATGGGGTTGAAGCACAAGTTAAACAACTCGCGAGTTCTTTCTCAAATTTATAGGTTGGTGCTCACTAGTAGAAGTGTTTTGTGCAGCATGTCATTTAATCTTGTCGTGTGTATCATCTTTCTATTGCCAAATCTGGTTTGAAATAGAGTTGCTGAAATAAGCTCCTCTAATGTGTTGATGTGCTTTTCGCAAAGTTTTTCTGCTTAGGCGGTAAGATTAACATGGGGAAATGTCTTTCTGCGTGACAGGACTTCTGTAATTGACATCAACAATGTTATTCTCAAAGCTTCTTGGGTAAGTATGATGATCCATATTGTCAAATCTCATGGTATAATCATATCTTCCTTTTCAAATGATTGATGCAACAAGTTCTTTTAGTGTTGATCTCAGTTTTCTTTGCTCTTCTTGGATAGTGTCGGTTCTGACAATATGTAAGCATAGATTTAGGCTTCAAATTGAAGAACCTTGATTTAGAACTTCAGAACAGATTTTGAACCAAGTAAAGGAGGACATAATTAATTTCTACTGGAGTATGAGAAACGAGTAATTTTGATTGTGCGGTTACACAAACGTTATCAGCCTAAAGTAATTACCAGTGGAGTGACCAAACAGAGACGCTTTAACTGCTCTAATGTCTGAACACAAAGGAACTACCTTCGAGGTACAAGATTTTGTTAAGTTAGAACATGAAGAAAGAGGATAATATCGATTAGTTCTAAAATGCACATTAATGCATTTTTTTTTTTTTCCCACAAAATCACCTTAGTCTACTCATGGAGAAATATGATGAATATTCTTTGTTATTCTTAAACTTGGTTTTGCTTGGTTAAAATGGCCATTTTTGGTGAAAGAGATGGGTGGGGGATTCATCTAGAATACTTACAATAGAAATTTAATATATGATCAAAATCTGGTACAATCCTTTTTAGAGAAAACATAGTTGACATGTAAAAACAGAGGATTCTAAGTTCATTTCTATGTTGTCGAATGCAGTATTTTCTTTTTCTTTTCCAGGCCGCTATCTTCAGATACGCTGAACGATTAATCTTGCAGGGTGATGAACTATACCTTTGCTATTGCTAGTACTGTAGATGAGTAGTGCCGGCGAGTATCCAAATACGCACGTATACGGACGTGTATGCATATCAGGCGTGCAAGTATACTTTTTAAGCAATTGCACTTTGGCTCTTTTATTTGTAATTTGAATTTTGGGTTACAGAGTTGTGGAAGAATCCTGCTTCATTTGTATAATGTTGAGTCTTCTGCTAATTTAGGAAAACTTGTCCTCATGAGTCGCCGTCTCACAGAGATCTGATCTCTGCCATTTCTATAGTAAGTAGTATATAGGTAGCAGTGATGTTATGGCAATTTTGTTTAAATTCCTTCAGAAAAGGAGACGACTGGATTGCAGTGGTTTAGTGGAAAAACATCAAAAGTTGCAACCATTAATTGAACAATTCCTGAGGTGAAATTAGGGCGTGTTTGGTGTGGAGGAATTTTTCAATTTTTTCAGGTTCGGTTTGGTCGAAATTTTTTGATAACATTTTTTTTTAGTCCTTAAAAATGAGAGCCCTAATGGAAGCGGAAAAAATAAGTCTTAAGTGACATTTCATATTGATTGTCTCTACTCAAGGCTCAATTCGCCTCGCCCCCACCACGCCACCCCTAACATAAAATCATATTTATTCCTAGACATGAAGATAATTATTAATGAAAGATAGAAGTACATTTTGGGGACGTTAATGAACACTCCCCTAAGCAAGAGGCCAAGGTTTGTTGAATTTGATAGAACGTTCGTTTAATGGCTGAACTGGTCTGGCATTGGTTTCATATTCCTGAGATAAACACGAGAAGAATAAGTCAAGAAAATATTATTGTCTTTGACCTTATGTATTTATATAAGTAGATTCCTTTTTAGGAAAAAAGTAGATTCTTGAGTGTTTTTATTGAAGGACCACCCTTTTTGAGTCCCACAATTAAAAAAAAAAAATGCTAGGTAGAGGATTTTTCGGGTTTTGAAAAATCTTTCACGAAAATTTTAGAACGTGATATAAATAGAATGATATTTGTTAAAAATAATATTTAAAATTAAATTGAAAATGGTATTTGAAAGTTGAATTAGTTTGGTCTTTCGATGATGAATATACCATCAGGCTAAGACCTAATGGTTTACTTTATTTAAAAAACACAATTTGTTGTGTTTGAACATGCATTTAACTTGAAAAAATATTCAAGTTTGGAGCGAAAAATCGACACAATATACAACCAAACAGGTATTTGAAAAAAAAAAACATTGAAAAGAAAAAAGTAAATAAATTATGTTCAAGTCATGAACATATTTTCTATAAGAGATGATACTATTAGAGAAAAAGATCTTTTCTATTAAAATTTTGGGGTAGCAACTCACGTCATGAACAGCATCTCGGAGCAGTTTCATTTGTCTTTTCGTTACAGTTTTAACCTGGGAAATTGAAAAAAGGGAAATAGCATTATTAAAAAAATTCAAAAAATGGAAGTACCTATATCAGTGACCGAATTTTTTTAAAATTAGACAACAAAAATCTGCTAATCTTATTTCAGGATGGATTAGAAAAAAAAAATTATTAGCTACGAGCAATTTAGCAATGAATTTCCGATGAAGTTTGTCGCTAATTTCATTTTTTTCTAATTAAATTTTTATAGTAATGAATCGGCCGAATTTGATTACCTTCTCATCAATAGTCCAAACAACGCCTTCAGTACAAGGTGGTGTTGTTAGGGAGCCAACATACCTGTAATATTTTCTGCCATCAATTATCATTAGATTTGGACTAATTATTCCAATGTCTCTTTCAGTGCCTTTTCTATCAACAAGAGCTTTTAAATCCTTCTCTATCTGTGATTAATTAGAAGTAAACAATGTCAAAAGTCTGAAAAATGGTCGATTAACTTATATTGATAGTGGAACAAATAAAATTGTGTTTACTATGGATAGGAAAAAATCAGGCAATAATCCAATCTCGTAGACGATTCCAATGACAACAATCTTTCCATCATTACTTTCATGTACCAAATGAGCCTCCATATCAAACCTGCATTTAATTTGTTGATATTTATGAATTCCTAATGCAAATATAAGGAATTAAAGCAAAAAAAAAAAAAAAAAAAAAAAAAAAAAGATTGGAATAAGGATTTAGAAAGGTACATATGACTATATGAGCAACGGAGGGAATTGATTCATATTTTTCATATTTCTCACAATTTCATTTTCTAAGTTTCAACTTAATTGACTTACTTTTGTCACATTCCATAGTCAGCATCTCTCATTTGATTGAACATATTAATCCTAAGCTAGATATCGAGCTGGTGAAATGGATGAGCCTGCTTTCAATGAGTTCAAACTGAATGTAGATGGCTATATCTAGTAAAGGGAATCCTGGCAGTGTAGGTGGCGATGGAGTTCTTAGGGACTATGCTGGACATTTCTCATGGCTTTCGGTGCTTATTTTGGTTGCTGCTCAGATAACTATGTTGAGGCTCAAGCTCTAAAATTGGTCTGAGTTGGTGATTGGATGGACCATGGTTTCTCTAAAGTTAATATTGAATCTGACTCTCTTTTGTTTGTTCAGATGGTTAAGAAAGAGATTAACCACTTCTGGCATATTAAAGATGACATTAGACCGATTCAAGCTATGAGCACACGACAAATTTACTTTCACTCATATCTTCATAGAAGGTAATATCATTGCTAACATGCTTGCTAATCTTGCTGAACATTGCAAAATAACTACCTTCTTCACTGAGGCTATACGACTTCGGTCTTTCTCATAGGATTATATCCACACCGAAGAATGATCTAGTTGGCAAGCCTAACATTAAAATCCGAGTATGATCTAGTTGGCAAGCCTAACATTAAAATCCGAGTGGAACAAGGGAAACTTCATTTTTGATCCTGCCTGTGGACTTATCTTAGCTTGCTTTATAGCTCGAAGTTCTTTGATATTATAAAAGTAACTTCTTTTTGATGAATAAGACAAACAACCTTCTATATATACAGTTCAAATTACACTTTATAGTTTAAAAATCATTCACACCATGCATATAAGTTAACTCTATGAATATATGTAAGCTAGTGAGTGAGTATGCCTTTTTCCATCGATAGTATGTTCGGAAGGTGTGTGCCAATGAATTTGTTCGAGTTGATATTGAGTTCCATTTATCCTCAAGTATCCTCCATCATCCCATCTCAACTGCATTAATAAATTAATAATCACTCGTTAAAAAACTGCTTCAATATATTATAGGTTTCTAATGATACACTTCTCTTACCATCATATGATGTCCTCTGTTCAAGAGAGTGGCACGGGATGGTTTGTAGTATTTTTGAAGTATTCCTAAATTTGATACAACTTGAACCTTTTCGTTAAGAAGATCAATTGCAGACTGCAGTTTTCCAGTATTGCAAGTGCTCCATTCTGGATGAATGTTGCCCCAGTTAGCTGGTCCATTCTTTGCGTTTTCATCGTAACTAAACTCACTCTCGTCATCTACAATTGCCCAAACATTAAGTTAATTATTAATAAACTAAAAAATAAGGCAGGTTAAAGTATATACGTTGATAGTGCAAATTACAATTATTTAGGTTGTCAGCGTATATAAGTTAAATCCACAAAAAAAGAGAAAGGCTATGCGCGTGCTAAAATCGAACAATTTACAGAATTGGAAAGACACTAGAGCTTCTATTTCTAATAATTATAACGTACCAACTTCTCCAGATCTTGCAAGAAATACACTTGAAAGGAAAAGAAAAGAAATGAACAAGATTTTGGTTAATGTTGCCATATTCACTATATATCTTCAACTGTTGTAATATTTTTGTCAATTGATAAGCAACCTCAGAAAACTCGTGGATCATTATATAGGGGGAGTATAAGGTACAGTGAAGCTGACCAAAAAGAAGTTCCTATCGACTAAGCTTTTCGTGCCAAATTTTATTTGGATTTAAGTTATATCTTGTACTATTCTGTAATAAATGAATTTTTACACCATCATTCTAATTATATTTATGTTGAGGTTGGTCAATTACTACTCTTTTTTCAATTTATGCGTCTTACATTCCTGGCAGTTGAATGTAATTTTCTATATTTAGTAGGGTAGAGCCTCGGAGCCGACCCAAGCGAAGATCGGCACTCGAAGCAGCCCGAAAAAGGGAAAGCCTTGGAGACGGCAGACTCGCCATAACTACTTAATTCCAACATTGTGAAGACATGTTTAAATTCACAAGATTCAAGAATATTTTGGTACATTGCACATATATTCAGCATAAAATCATACGATTCAAAAGTCTATCTTACTTAAATTTTATGCTAAATCAAACTATGACACATAAATTGAAACGGTCGGAGTAATTATTTTAAGTTATCAATGAATACTTATTAAATAGAGTTACATGCAATTGTCCTACAATTGTCTACTGTATAAATGTAAATATATTTTACAACCTTAAAACTAGTAAGAAGCCTTCTATTTTAATTAGGTGGCTTGAAAATCGGATAACTACTGATTAGTAGGAGTATAAAATAAGTGTTAGGGCTCGCCATGAATTTCTTATCTTAATTGAATTTTACTATAATTGTATTTTACTTCGAAAATGTTTTATTGGTTGGTGAAAAGGACTCTTCCATATCTATCGTTTTTTGGAGGAGAAATTTGGGACTGCTATAAGTATAATATTTTTTTTTTCATACACAACACAATAACATTCATAATCTAGTCATTAAAGATTCTTATTTAGAGGGAAATTTTATTCTCTCAATATGTTTTATATTTTTTATTAGGTTTATCATATATATGTTGGCCAATTGACCAAATCATAATATTGTATGTTTTTCAATATATTTTCCTTTTATTTCAGATTTATTGTCGTTTAAGGTTTGTAATTGTTGAAACACATACCGTCTTGTTGTTTAGATGCCACCTATATATGAAAAAACCGAGGACTCCTTTTTGAAATTGTTCTCTTGAGTTTTTGGCTTGTTGAAATTCTATTTAGTTGATGCCAACTTCTTTATTGATAATGAATTCTCTTTTCATTACTCACATGCTTGCCCATTTATGACTATGAGTGATACATTATGTTGTCAATTCACGTTGGATGGACTTGTTAAAACTTTCACACAATTGATCTGGACATAGGTCCTATATATATACGTAAGATTTCTAAATCAGGGATTAAGTTTGTTTGTCATTTTCTAATCTTATATGTATAGTACTATCTTGTTATTTAGTTTTGTGAATGGATGTGTAGTGTAAATTTTCATGCTTATTCTAGTACGTCTGGATATTATTTAGCTAAAGGGACCTCTCAAGTAATATTGACCAGAAAACTAAAATTACATAAAATGAGTCTGATTATAACAACTAAAAATTTGAAGGTCTGAACTTGAAATCTCATCGCATCCAGCCAATCCTTTCTCCGGAGCCATAATTTTGGTCCCTGATGGCTTGAGGTGCTCGTTGTCCCAAAAATTGAACCGGGCGCCTTCTCTTCTGACTCATGTCTGACTTGTCCCCGTTGCCACATGTCAGTAATTGATTTGTCTACCTGTCGATTCCCACTACTAGAAACAGAGGCTTTTCTCTGTCGAATCAATGGGAAATTAGTTTTTTAAACATGATTTTCCTACATGGTTGGAAACAGGTTCCCACTAAAACACTGAGAAACTTCTTAATTTTTTCGTGTGAAATTACTAGTGCTAATTTTTTCTTTAACTGATTCAATCAAAATATCTGTGAGGATAGTCACTGAACATTTTTCAGTGAGAAAATAGTGATTTTCCAGTAGAGTCCAGATTTTACCCCATACAGAAGACATATAAATACTTTCTACAGTAGTACGAGGAAACAGAAATTTCCATGGACAGAAGCCGAGTATGGGGGTCACCAACTTGATTGAATTAAACCGCTAGACTGACATACATCTCTAAGTTTCACAACGATGAGAATATATGATTAAGGCCTGACGATCAACCAAATATAGTGATGCTGATTATCAAAAAGAATGTAATTTTCTTCCCTTTTTTAAAGATTATTATATGTTGACCTTTCATGAGATTAGACTCTCTAAACTAAGAGATGCATTTGGAACTTGCAACGTACGTCTAGATGCAATCCAAAAGATGTACTTCTTGAGGAAAAAATCTTTAGAGGACTCAAATGTTTTGGGCACATGGGAGAAAGTTGAACTTTCGTCATCTATTAGAAACGTGCCTTGGTCATCCAAAAATTTAGGTCAAAGTTCGAATTTCCTCTTTGTGATTTCCAAAGTTGACCATGGATTTTGCTTTCACTATCAAGTACTACACTCGCAATATTGTATTCTCCTTGTCGGATGCTGGAACTAATGCAGACAAATTCGTGGCTCGCGAAAGTTAACAAAATCCGTCCAGAAACTGGCATTTATTGTTATGAGATGATGATACAATGAAAAAACAATAAGGAATTAAATGTTAATACAATCATATGTGACATAAAGACATTTCTAGTCCTAGTTCTGAAGATAATTATTAATTATCATCCTGTACTAGTATAATAAATAATAGACAATAACGGACAGCTAAATTTAAAGAGCGTAAGGTGTGTGTGCTTTCTGAAGCTATGGATACATAGAGCCCGTTTGGATTGGCTTATAAGTTGGCTTTATAAAAATTTCACTTTTTTTTTGAGTGTTTGGTGGCCATTAAAGTCTATTTTTAGTGCTTAAAATAAGGCTCAAAAAATAATTGGACCCATTTAACTTAGTTTATCTAAAGCGAGCTATAAAAGCGAAAACGAAATTTTTAAGCGAAAAAAATAAGTTGGACTACCAACTTATTTTTTTTCGAACATAATTTATGAAAATGAACTTTAAGCCTATAAAGCCCAATCCAAACGGGCTCATAAGCAATTCACTTGTATTTCAGGGCTTTTGTTCTGGTTTGTAGAATTTGATAGGACGTCTGTTTAGTGGCTGAGCTGGTCTAGCATTGGTTTCAGATTCCTGTGATAAACAAAATAATAGAAAAAAAAAAAGAAATCAAGAAACAGTGTCTTTATTGAAGTTGTATAGTGAGTAATATATAAGTAGATTCTTGAGGTTTTTAAATTGAAGAGCCACCTTTTTTTAGTCTCAAAAATTCATGATTAAAACAGAAATACTCCTAGGTTTTGGTTCTAAAAAGTCTCAGTTTAGTAAGAGTTGGATCCAAAAGATACATTCACTATAAGGGATGAAATATAATCAGGAAATGAAATTTTAATTTGGGGTAGCAACTCACATCGTGAACAGCATCTCGGATCAGTTTCATTTGTCTTTTGCTTACAGTTTTCACCTGAGAAATTAAAAAAGTGATATAACATAATTAAAATTAATTTCAAATAAAGAACTTATATTTAATTTTCATAATAATAAGCGGGAAAATTTGATTACCTTTCTATCAATAGTCCAGACAACATCCTCAGTGCAAGGCGGTACTGTCAGTGAGCCAATATACCTGTAATATTTTTTGCCAGCCATTTGTATTTGCTTTGGATCAATAGTTCCAATGGCTCTCTCTACATCTTTTATATTAGCAAGAGCTTTCAAATCCTTCTCTATCTGTGATCAGATGTAAACAATGTCAACAACTTAGGAAATACTGCAAATGAAGCTTGAATTTACAACATGTTACATTGCACTGACAATATAGAGATTAATTTTATTATATTATCAGTGATGAATACAACTTAAATCCTTATAATGTTATACAAAAGAAAAAGAAAATTTGTGTTACCATTGATAAGAAGGAATCGGGCCGTCCAATTTTGTAGATGATTCCAATGACTGCAGTCTTTCCATCGTTGCTTTCATGTACCAAATGTGCCTCCAAATTAAACCTGTGCATTTAATTTGTTGATACATTTGAATTCTTCATGCGCCAAATAAAGAATTAAAGCACCCCACACCCCAAAACAACAAACAAACAAAAAAAGCATGTAATGGAATGGATAACATTTTATAATTAAGGAGCTGCAAGACATGGTTCCATCCAATCATTGATTTAAAGTACACACAAAAACAAATTTTCTACCTGCAGATTCACATTTTTCAGCCACAAGGCCATGGGATATGATTAGCTATTATATACTCTCCTTTTCATTTTATATGTCTATGTTTAACATGGTTCAAGAAAAAGAAAAAAAACAGAGAAGGCTTTGGGCACATATCAGAAATATTATCTTTAGAATTTGTGGTATTGAATATTTCATGATATTTCCAAGGCTATAAAAGCATGTCATTAAGCATAAAATGAGAAAAGAATTTTTAATTATAAAAAAGTTGTACATAATTCTCTTTTCTCAGATGAAGAAGAAAATAGTGTCATATAAAATGAAACTGAGGGATAAGACTAATACGTATGTGAGGAGTACCTTTTCCCATTTATTGTGTGTTCAGAAGGAGTGTGCCAATGACATTGTTTGAGTTGATATTGAGTTCCATTTATCTTCAGGTATCCTGCACCACCTTCCCATTGCAACTGCATTGGTAAACACTCATGATTAGAAATTGATTTCAATCATGAGAAATTTCTAATTAATTTTTATTAGTACTACTGAGCCACAATATCAATTTACCATCATATCATGGCCTCTGTTCAAGAGAGTGGCATTAGATGGTTTGTAATATTTTCGGAGTATTCCCAAGTTTGAAACTATTTCAACCCGTTTGTTATGAAGATCAATTGGAGATTGCAATTTTCCTGTATTGCAGGTGCTCCATTCAGGATGAATCTTGCCCCAGTTAGCTGGTCCATTCTCGGCGTTTTCATCATAACTAAACTCACTCTCATCGTCTGCAATTGCCCAGACATAAGAAAATCATAATATAATTATACACTGACAATGCAAAAATATATTTATGTAATCAAGCTAAGACGCCTAAAAGATAATTATAATCCATAAAAAGACTGAAATATTTACCAACTTCCGCAGATCTTGCTAGAAATGCACTTGAGATGAAAAGAAACGAAATAAACAAGATTTTGGTTATTGTTGCCATCTTCATTAATATATCTTCAACTGTGTTGATGAAATGTTTTGTTAGTTGATATGAGAAAATTTAGAGAACGCAAGGATCATTATATAGGGGAGAGTAAGGTAATGTGAAACTGACTAAAAAGAAGTTGCTTTTGACTAAAGTTCTAAATTTAATTCAGATGGCTAATGAAGCATCGTAATGCTTTCTGGATATATTAATATTAAAAAAAAAAAAAGATAATTAAAAGACCGAGGACTCCTTTTTGAAATTCTTCTCCGTTGAGCTTTTGCTGGTTGATATTCTATGCATTTATTAAAGATCACAACTATAGTTTCTTTTTGAAATAAATTCTCTTTTCATTTCTCACGTCACATTCATGCCATTTTTGGTTGTCTATTCATGTTGCATGGGATGCTTTAAAACTTTAATTGATTACAGTGTAGTTGGGAATAGGAGCCACCCTCATTCAAGGGGTGTCAATTGACAACTCTTTTGCTAAATAAAACATTATGTACATAGATTAAAAAAAATTCTAATGTATATTATATGTATCTTGAATTTCCTTAGCGTCTTCATGTGTTTACCCTTTTTATATTTTGACTTTCCTTAATACAAATTCTGGCCACGTAGGAACCTATACATGTACCTCCGAATCAGGTATTGTGTGTTGTTAATTTCCTATTTAATTCTTATAATCCTGTTATTTAAATTTTGGATGAGTCAAGATATATATCAAGGATGAGACAGGTCATATAAGGATATAAAATTTTAATTTAAATTTTTAGTAATTAGTTATATTTTTTAATGTATATAATTAACTCTCTGTCGAGAACAAAAAAAGGAGTTACATTACTGGAAAAAACCAAGAAAAATCTAGAAAAGGGGTTTTGTCACCTTGCTGCTGTTGGACAAATGGGCTTTAGCTACCAATGTGGACTAACAGACCTTAACAAATATTCCATGATACGTAGGGACATGAAGATATTATTTATTAATTATGTCATTAGGTGCGTCTATAAGTTGGAAGCAATTATAGAAAATAGCATAGTCCGCTTATAAAATGTTCTTTTGTTGTCCGGGAACTTGTAATTGGGAAAATAGCAAAGAAGAAGAGGTGCTAAACTATACAAGTCTAAATTGGCATGGTGCGTTGAAACTTCAAATTCTTTGGCTAGTAGCTGTGCCTATTTTGAAGGATAATATTAAAAGGCACATTTTGATTTAGCTTCTAATAGTAAGGAATTTTGGAGAAAGTTCCAGCTTAATAAAATTCGTGACTTTTTGTCCAAGAATTGAAAGAATGTATGTTCAACTTTTAACAGCTAAAATCATTAGGTTCAACAATTTTTGTACTTAATTAATATGTAATCCATAACGATTGCATTTACCTGGAACCTGAAGCTTCTAATTTAGGTTCAAAAGTTCTATGGCACCGTTTGCTTACTTTTCAACAATTCCTGATGAGTTCGTATATCATTTTACAAATTTCATACTTGTATGTCTAATTTTGAACTTTAATTTGGCTTAGCTCAGGTCTACAGTTAAGCTATTGAAACTTGACATTACGTACAATCCCATCTGCATAAAATTTTATTTCATTTGTACACAAAAGGATTAAAAAACTTTATAAAAGACATTTCTAGCATGCTTCGAAGTGTTTTATAATGTCGTTTAAGAATAATGGTCAATTTTAATACTTTTAAAGCTAAACACTCAGGAGTTGCATGGTACTTACAAAGAAATGAAGAACGCATGGTACTTACAAAGAAAAAAACTATACTAAATGACATACACTTAGTATTAACGTCTGAATTTTCGATTTACAATTCTCCGAGAAGAAGAAGAAGCAGCAGCAGCGGTTTTTTTGTTTGCCGAGTAACCATCCCAAGTTTATGGCATTCATTTTCTTATCTTCGCAGCTTGTTCCTTTTTGGAACAACCGTTTCAGATCTTTTTTATTTCTCTCGTAAGTTATGGACCTTTAGACTTCAGTTTAAAGATCATTTTTTATCAAATCGAAAATCTTGTGAGAAAGGTCTAAAAATGAATTTGTAAGTTATTTCAAACTTTAGACAGTAATCTAACGTTTTATATGTGAGGTTAAGCAATATATGATTAAAAATTAGACCCGAGTCTAAAATTGTCCGGATGGGTGAAGATTATATTTACACAATTTTTAAAATAGGGACAGAATATAAATGATGGCCCCAAAAAGAGGCACTTGCATAAATCAGCCATTTATTTTTTCTTTGAGCTATACATCTTGTATCCTGGACTCCTGGAATGTTTTTTGGAAAATATATGTGAGAAATTTGACATTTCATCTGTTTTACGCTTTTACTAACCATGGACTCAAGGTTAATTTCTTGTAAATTATGGAAGCATTAGAAACGTGACCTGTTCATCCAAAAATCTAAACGTGACCTGTTCATCCAAAAATCTAAGTCAAAAGATGAAATTTCCTCTTTCTGTTTTCCAAAGTTGAGGATGGATTTTTGCTAATTAATTTCATTATGAAGTGCCAATAAATACACGTGCCCACATATGTAATTGTTATCTCTAAGTGTTCAAATCAGTATTTTAGCAGAACTAGTTTCTGTTTAAACAACAAAAAGAACCAGAAACAATGTTGAGAATAGAAGGTATATGAAACAGAAATTTCCGAGCCCACAAGTTTCTTGTGTGTCTTTAAGAAATTTATGTTGGGGTTTTTAAACTTGAGCTTTAAAGATAAGTTGTTGTGAATGAGAAATGGAGGGAAAAATTGAAAATTTGAGCAAAGTTCCTTTTAGAAAGCACTTTGTACCACATTGGTAGTGAAAAGAGAGAGTTGTGTGTTTATAGATTAAAGCAGATCCTCTAGTTCATAAAGGGTTAAGAAGAGGATCTCCATGCGTATTGCCGGCTAAATTTCGACTTACGGATCGATTGATTGATAATTTTTTTGGACCAAAGTTATTTTTCCAAATTCATTATTTAATTTAAAAATTTGTTGACATCTTCTCTTCACATTCAGTGCATTGTTTTTCCAAATTGCTAACTGTTTGTATCCTGTGATTTGCTCTGTTATCTGAGTTCGCCGGAGTTCTGTGGTTTGCAGTGCCACTACTACAGAAATGTTCTTTCGTTCTATCCTGGAAGGAAGTAACCCAAATCCTTTGGCAACAGTGAGGGATTAATAAACTCGTGGGCTCGGAAGATTTTTATACATCTTCTACATTTCTGTTCATCTAATTTTCCCTGGTTTTGATTAATAAACTAAAACTTGTTTATTAATTACTGGTACAGATTATGGATTCTAACAATCTAATCCCCTCACAGTTGCCAAGGTTAATAGATTAATTCCTCCCAAAAAAGTACGGAAAACTATTATGCAATAGTGGCAATGCAAATTGCAGAACTTCAGCAAACTCAAATGGCGGCAGCAAATCACACAGGACACTTACGTTTTGCTTTTGAAAAAAAAAATGCAGAATGCAAGAGTGAGAGGAGATATACAAATCTGTTATTTTTCAGTAGTTTTTTTTTTTTATGCTTCAATGAATTAAAAAATCTGAAGCAGAATTTCAACTTATATAGCCAACGAATAGGTGTTATGAAAAGGTGTAGTGACTTTACATAAAAGTCACATCCTTTGCTCCTAGTGCATCTTCGGGAAAGTCACTGAATTTCCCATTCACACTACACAAACCCAACAGTAATGCCGTAGTATTTTCCTCGTCGGATGTTGGGACAATTGTGACACAAATTCAAACCTCACAAAAGTAAACAAATTCGTCCCTTTGAATTACATCCGACTGTTAACATACGCAGAACAAATTAATACCGTCTATTTTATTACTGATAGCATGTATACAATGAGATATTCATGATACAATCATCTGTAACATAAAACCATATTTCTTCCTAGTTCTAATAAAGACAATTATTATCATCGTGTACTAGTAGTACAATAGACAATAACAAATTTATTTATTTATTAAAAAATAAAGCCTCCTCATATAGTGGATGGGGGTTTGGCAGGACTCGTAAAAAATTATTACTGTAATTAAAGACAGAAGTATATTGTGGGGAGGTTAAGCTAAGGTTTTGTTAATTTGATAGGACGTCCGTTTAGTGGCTGGATTGGTCTGGCATTGATTTCAAATCCCTGAGATAAATAGGAGAAGAAAAAAGTCAAGAAAATATTATCTTTCAAGTTATCTATTTAATTATAAGTAGATTCTTGAAAAAAAAAAGCAGATTCTTGAGGCATTTTAATTGAAGAACCATCCTTTTCGAATCAGACAAATTGAAAACAAAAAGCTAAATGGAGTTCTTTTGGGGTCCGAAAGATCTTCCATGAAAATTATAGTAGTCACTTGGACAAAAATTGAATGACATTGATTAAAATAGTATTTGAAGTTAAATTGAAAAATGATATTTGAAAGTTTAAGTAGAGTTTGGACATGTATTACACTTAAAAACATATTGAAGTTGGGATTGAAAAATGGACAAAATATATAACCAAACAGGTTTTGAAACGAAAAAAAAAAAGTTGAAAAAAGCAAACAAATAAATAAATAAATAGATAAATTATGTCCACGTCATGCACAGATCCTCCACAGGAGATGATAATATAATTAGAAAAAAGATCTTATTGCTAAAGCTTTGGGGTAGCAACTCACGTTAAGAACGACATCTTGAAGCAGTTTTATTGTCCTCTCGTTACAGTTTTAACCTGGAAAATTGATAAAGAAAAATCACATAATTAAAATTAATTTCAAAATGAATATAAAAAGGGGGAAGTTCGATGCACACTTTGCCAAAGACAAGATTAGCAAGGCACAGGTAGGGGCCATACCCCAAGAAATGAGATTTAAACAATCTAACTTAATGCAAAAAAAGATTCTGGCTGCTTCCTCATATCGAAATGAAGAAAATACTTATAGTATTAAATTTTCATAATAATGAGTTGGACAAAATTTAATTACCCATCCATCAATAGTCCAAACAACAGTTTCACTGCAAGGCGGAGTAGTTGGGGAGCCATTATACCTACAATATTTTCTGCCATCCAATTTTATTAGATTTGGATCAATTATTTCGATGGCTCTTTCTGCACCTTTTTGATCAGCAAGAGCTTTTAAATCCATCTCTATCTGTGATTAGAAGTAAATATTATCAAGAATACAATAATAAGATCGGTTAAATTTTACTGATAGTGTAACAAATAAATTTGTGCTTACTGTGGTTAGCAATAAATCAGGTAATAATCCAATCTCGTAGTGGACTCCAATATAGCAAACCTTTTTCCATCATTAATGGACCAAATGAGCCTCCATATCGAACCTGCATTTAATTTGTTGATATATATATATATATATATAAACTATTAAAGAAAAAACGAATACGTTACAAAAGAAAAATTAGAATAAGGATTTAGAAAGATACTATGGACTAATGGAGTGAATTATTTTAGATAGAAACTTGTGCCAAATTAATATCCTTCTAATCCTTGCCTTAGGCCCCAAATACTAAAGTCCCCAAAAGTACTACATTAAATTATTGTGTACTCCATAACATAAAACTTATGTAAATAGATTCCAAATTTTTTAAATTATTTATTGGGTTGAGATTGTAAAGATGAGTGAGTAAATGATAACTTTTCCTCTGTGTATGTTCATTTATTTTTTATATTTCTGACGTTTCATTTTCTAACTTTGAACTCAATTTTTCTGAATTAATTATTTTCTTTTGCGACGTTTAATTGATTCATAGATCAAAAAACTAGTTTTTTTTACATGAATTAACTTTAAGAGGCTTCTCAATTATATAAGACAAGCAACCTTCTATATATAGTATAGTTTGAATTGCATTTATAGTGTAAAAATCATTTAGGCCATATAAGTTAACTCTATGAATATATGTAAGCTAGCGGGTATACCTTTCTCCATCGACAGCATGTTCAGCAGGTGTGTACCAGTGAATCTGATTGAGTTGATATTGAGTTCCATTTATCCTCAAGTATCCTCCATCATCCCATCTCAACTGCATTTATAAATTAATAGTCTCTCATTACAAAATGGTTTAATATGATGCTGATGAGAAATATCTTAATTATTATTAGTATATATTGATGCACAAAATCAATTTACGTACCATGATAACATGGCCTCTGCTCATGGGAGTGGCCTTCGAAGGTTTGTAGTCTTTTTGAAGTATTCCTAAATTCGATACAATTTCAACCTCTTTGTTAAGGATATCAATTGGAGACTTCATTTTTCCATTTTTGCAGGCAAACCATTCTACTGGACGAATATTGCCCCAGTTAGCTGGTCTATTCTTGGCTTTTTCGTCGTCACTAAACTATACAATATACCCAAACATAAGAAAATCATAACTCTATATACTGACACTCTGACAGTGCAAAAGAATCTTTACACTACCAAGTCACCCTTATATACAACCGTTCATAAAAAATAAAAAAAATGAATTAGCAGCCTAAAATAAGGCAGGTTGAAGTACGTTAAGAGTGCAAATTAAAATTATTTAGACTGTTATATATATAAGTTAAATCCAAAACAAAAGGCGATGCATGCGCTAAAATCAAACAAGCATAATTGGAAGGGCAAAAAACATATATGTACATAGTAAGAGGGTTTATTTACAGAACCTGACGAGATTTTTCAGTTTGCAAAATATATCAATAGTTTTCTTACAAAATCTATACTAATCAGGTAAATTAAAAGGCAGTGAATAAAACATAATAAATAAATTAGACGTCAATCAATCATCGAAATAATGTAAGGAAACTGATCTTCCCTTATTTTATCCACTTTTCTCTCTCCATTCAAATTAACAAATATTGTTCCCTGATTTTCTCCACCTTTTGCTCAAAAAATCCATTCTAATTGGTAATTCTAGGTTGTATAAAATTTGTATAAAATTGTATTATAATTGTATTCTACAAATATCTACAACAATATACATCTTAAAAACAAATTTCATAGAACTAATTATATAATTTATAACTTTAAAATACAATTTTCATACAACTCAACATACAATTATAATACAACTTAATGTAATTTTGCTACATCTTCAAATATGGAGAAGATATATATAATTATTATTAATAATAATAATAATAAAAAAAATTGTAATTAATACAAACCAGATTCCATACGCAATTCATACACATTTTAAGACTAATTTATATCCAATTTATACGCATTTCATACACATCGTGACCACATATGTCAAAAATGATATATATCATATTAATACAAATTTCATAGTTTTTAACATACTACAATATATATAATTTATACAGATTTCATACGTACGGTGATCATATTTATCTCAAAACGATACAAACCAACTTTTATATATATATTTAATACGCAGTTCAGTAATCAAAAGCTTTCTATTATTAATGTATGCATAATCTGTCAACATTCGTAGAGGAAGAGAGAGAGAGAGAGAGAGAGAGAGAGAGAGAGAGAGAGAAATCGTTTTGAAAAGAAGAAGAATCTGATTGGTAAGTATCCTAAAATTAAGTCCCATATTTAAAAATCAGATTCTTTTCCTAAATAAAAGCCTAAAATCGTGGGTATTCCATTAAGCTCAAATCTGGTGTATTTTGTAATTTTATTGGTATGTTTTGTAAATAAGAAAAATTATTCTTATGTTTTGTAATATAAAATCTTAAGCAGTATTATTAGATTATTTTTTCCCTAATTGGAAAGACTCTGGAGCCTCAATTTTTAATACACTAACGTACCAACTTCTTGAGATCTTGCAAGCTGAAACGCACTTGAAAGGAAAAGAAATGAAACAAACAAGAATTTGGTTATTGTTCCCATATTCACTATATCTTTTAACTGTTGAAATGTTTTGTCAGTTGATGAGCAAACTCAGAGAATTCCTGGATTATTATACAAGGGGAGTAAAGCCAAATGTGAAACTGACCAAAAAGAAGAAGTTTTTTAACTAAACTTCTCGTGCCAAATTTTATTTGGATAAAAGCTACATGTACTCATACTATCATAAATTTTTAAACGATCTTCTATTATATAAAGGAACAATATCACCATGTTAAAGTTCATATCTGAACAATATCAACGACTTGATTACAAATCTGATTTTATTTTATTTTGTAAATATCTCATTGATTTTTTATATTGTAATTTGTTAGTATTAGGAATGTATCTGTAATTTAATATATATCTTTTCTTTTCCTTGACTGTAATCATGAGATTCAATTCCCAATCAGCTGTATAAATAGGAGATTAACATATACTCCCTCCATCCCATTATAATAAGTGTCACTTTAGCCAAAAAAAATTGTCTCATAATAAGTGTCACCTTAGGAAATCAAGACATAAATTGGCTAGTTTTTTTTTTTTTTTTCAATTCTACCTTAGACAATAAAGTAACATCTAAACGAAGATTGGAAAAGCCACATAGTAACTTGGTATTGTTGGATTCTCAATGTCAAAAGGTTTACTTCTTGTACATGTTTTAATCAAAAGGTAAAAATAATTTATTTTTATTATATAGGGGTAATTTGATAAACTTCACATTGCATTATTAATTTCTTAATATGCGTGTTTTTGGTTAAGGCGACACTTATTATGGGACGGAGAGAGTAATTTCTAAGTTTCCCAACTCTGTAAAGTTTCTAGTCATTTTGGTCAGGATGAGATAATTAATGCCCTGATCAATCAAATATTATAGTACCCAGCTACCATTAAGATGCTGAATTTTTCACCAAAAATAGATTATTTAATTTTCTTCCTTTTTTTTTGTTTTTTTTCCTGTTATAGATTATTTTGTGGACCTTTAATGAGATTAGGCTCTTGAGAGTAAGAGACTCATGTGGAACTTACAACCTCTAGATTGCAACTCAAATCCAAAAGACGACGTTATTGAGTATATATTTCTCAAGACCAAAAGATCTATTTGTCTTGATGAAGAATATTCTTTAGAGGACTCAAATGTTTTTGGCACATGGGGGAGAATTGAACTTTTGTTATCTATTAGAAACGTGCCCTGGTCATCCAAAATGTTTGGATCAAATTTTGAAGTTTGATGGAATTTGTGTCGGTTACCAACAAATTGATGTGTTTACACACGCATATATTCTACTTGTCGGATACCGGAACAGATGCAGACAAAATTCGAGGCTCCATGCCTCACAAAGATAAGCAAATTCTTCCACAACAGTACTTTATTACAATGATACAATGAATAAATACAATAACGAAGATACTAACACAATCATCTGTGATAAAACCATTTCTAGTCCTAGTTCTGAAGAAAATTATTAATTATCATTAACGGACAGCTATATTTAATGACCGTGATCGATATGTGCTTTCTCAAACTATAGATACATAATCAATTCGCTTGTATTTCAGGGTTTCAGTTCTGGTTTATAGAATTTGATAGGACGTCTGTTTAGTGGCTGAGCTGGTCTAGCATTGGTTTCAGATTCCTGTGACAAACAAAATAAGAGGAAAAAAAAGAGTCAAGAAGACGGTGTCTTTAATTGAATAGCCACCCTTTTCGAGTAAAAAAAAAAATAATCTGAAAAGTCTTCGTTTACTAAGGGATGAAATTAGTATATAATTAGGAATGAAAATTCTTAGTGCTAAAATTTTGATTTGGGGTAGCAACTCACATCATGAACAGCATCTCGGATCAATTTCATTTGCCTTTTTGTTACAGCTTTAACCTATAAAATTCAAGAAGAAAAATCAAATAATTAAAATTAATTTCAAAATAGAAGTAATTACATTTAATATTCATAATGAATTGGGAAAATTTGATTACCTTTCCATCTATAGTCCAGACAACATTTTCGGTGCAGGGAGGTGTTGTTAGGGAGCCAATATATCTGTAATATTTTTTGCCTTCCATTTTTATTTGCTTTGGATCAATTGTTCCAATGGCTCTCTCTACACCTTTTGTATTGGCAAGAGCTTTTAAATCCTTCTCTATCTGTAATCACAAGTCAAAATAATATCAAGAATTCGAAAAATAGGACAGAGTAAGTTACACTTGTAGTGTGACAATTTCAATGCATGTCAATGAATATAAGTTAAATTCTGGTGTTCAGGCAAGGAAAGTGGTTCATCAGAATCCTTCGAAAGATTACACTGTAAATAAGGTTAATTTTTTTATACATATATAATAGATGATAAATCCCTTTGGTGAAAATCCTATCTTACCTTCTACTTATGTCATATAAATAAATTCGTATTTACCATAGATAAGAAGGAATCAGGCTGTCCAATCTGGTAGATGATTCCAATGACAGCAGTCTTTCCATCACTGCTTTCATGTACCAAATGAGCCTCCAAATTAAATCTGCATTTAATTTTGTTGATAAATATGAATTCCTCATGCAAAATAAATAAATAAAGCAAAGAAAAAAATAAAACAGGTGAATCTTTCCTTAACTGTAGTGATATTGTGCTAATTAACTCCAATATGAATATATGTGAGCTAGGGAGTATACCTTTTTCCATTGATTGTGTGTTCAGAATGTGTATGCCAATGACATTGTTTGAGTTGATATTGAGTTCCATTTATCTTCACATATCCTGCATCACCTTCCCATCTCAACTGCATTTAGAAATATATAATCACATTAAAAAATGGTTTCAGTACCAATTATTACCAGTATAGTATTGATCAATAATATCAATTTATCACCATCATATCATGGCCTCTATTCAAGAGAGTGGCATTGGATGGTTTGTAATATTTGCGAAGAATTCCCAGGTCTGATACAACTTCAACCCTTTCGTTAAGAAGGTCAATTGGAGACTGCAATTTTCCAGTATTGCAAGTGCTCCATTCTGGATGAATCTTGCCCCAGTTAGCTGGTCCATTCTCGCTTTTTTCATCGTAACTAAACTCACTCTCATCATCTGCAATTGCCCAAACATTAAAGAAATCATAACTCTATGCACAGAGTGTAAAAGAATATTCATACGAATAAATCAACTAATAACTATAGGTAACCATTCAAGTGAATTAGTAAAATATATATTGGTTATATGCTTGAAAGTATATACTATAAGTTAAATCCAAAATAGAAGGCCATGCGCTAAAATCAAATAAGCAAAATTGGAAAGACACTAAAGCTTCTATTTGTAGTACTTTTATCCTACCAACTTCTGCCGATCTTGCAAGAAATGCACTTGAAAGGAAAAGAAAAGAAATGAACAAGATTTTGGTTAATGTTGCTGCCATCTTCATTAATATATCTTCAGGATTTCAACTGTTGATGAATTGTGGTGTTATTTGATGTGCGAACTCAGAAAACGTATGGACCATTATATAGGAAGAGTAAGGTAATGTGAAGCTGATGACTAAAAAGAAGTTGCTTTTGACTTATAAGCTTCTCGTGCCAAATTTCTAAACTCAATTCAGGTGGCTTGAAGGATCGTACTATTTTCAGGAGACTTTAATATGTAAAATAAGATAATAAAAAGACCGAGGACTTTTTTTGAAATTCTTCTCTTGAGTTTTTGCTGGTTGAAATTCTATGCATTCATTAAAGACCACGACGATAGTTACTTTTTCAAATAAATTCTCTTTTTATTTCTCGCGTCACATATGCGCCAATTTATGACTGATTCATTAATTATGGTTGTCTATTCATGTCACTGGAGTGTTTTAAAACCTTATTTTTTTTTTTTTCACGTAGTGGCGGAGCGCCCTTGTTCAAGGGGTGTCAATTGACAACCTTTTGCTAAAACAATAAACAATGTAGATAGTTTTTTTTTTAAAAAAAAATTATTTCTAATGTGTATATATATATTATATCTTGAATTTCATCAACGTCTTTGTGTGTCTACTTTTTTATATTTTGACTTTCCGTAATGAAAAATTAACCCCGCCATAAAGTTCCATGGATAAATTCATTTAAAGTATAATATTGTATCATTAAGGAATTGTTATAAAAATTATCTTTATGTATAATAATTATTCTTTTATATTACATGCATTAAATATTAAATATATGTTTAAAAGGTTTTTGTTCTCTTTCATTCTCAATTAAGTAAATGAACTTTTGAGTATTGGTTATTATTATCAAAACTACTTACACGAATAAATTTTCTAATTAAAATGTTATTAGGCTCAATTATCAAAATTGTATGTGTTCAAAAATTAGTTTTGATAATTACTTTATTTATTCTCTAAGTATAGTTAAGTCCATAATATATGTTCGGTACTGTTGGATATTCTATTTGAGAAAGTTGTTCGAATTTCTTATGATATGCGACTGAAACAAGTTCTTGCTAATGGTTAAAAAAAAAAAAAAAAAAAAAAACCTAATATTTTAAAACTAAAACAAGAAAAATGTTAACAATTCAAAGCGAAAAAAGTTACTTCAAAATTAATTGATATGTAGGAGGTGAGGCGGGGAATGTCGTTGTTCAATGTCGGGGGAGAGTGTTTGACTTTTAAAGCAAAATTAGAGGGAGAAAATAATTTCACCCATAAAAATGATGCTATAATTTTGACCAAAATTAAATAAAATTATTATTAAGAGAGCCAAAGAAAATCTATATTAAAGAACTAACAAGATATTCAAGCTCTTATATAATCTGTCTTTTCTAATTTCATAAAGATTTTGTTAGTCTCAGATATTGCATTATATTAAAAAATAAGATGATAATTGAATTTCTGTTAGAGTAATATGATCCAATGTACTTAAATAAGTCAGATTACAATTTTCATTAATATATTTTTCAATATTATTTAAGCATCGCGCGGCTACGAATGCTAGTGGACTATTATATAGGAAGAGTAAGGTAATGTGAAGCTGGCTAAACAGAAGTTGCTTTTGACTAAACTTCTCGTGCCAAATTTCTAAATTTAATTCAGGTGGCTTGAAGCATCGTACTATTTCAGGAGACTTTAACATGTAAAATAAGACAACAAAAGGACCAAGGACTCTATTTTGAAATTCAATGCATTAATTAAAGACCACGACGATAGTTTCTTTTTCAAATAAATTCTCTTTTATTTCTCGCGTCACATGCATGCCAATTTATGACTGATTCATTAATTATGGTTTTCTGTTCATGTCGCATGGAGTGTTTTAAAACCTTAATTGATCTTCATGTAGTGGCGGAGCGTCCTTATTCAAGGGGTCTCACGTGACAATCTTTTGCTAAAACAATACACAATGTAGATAGGTATTTTTTTTAATTTCTAATATATATATATATATACACAGAGAGAGAGAGTTTTGCTAACCTACGATATGAAGGTTGTGGGATAGCAATGTTTTCACTTTTTGATTCACCAAATTACCCCTGCCAACCAATTAAAACATAGGATGTTTGAGGGCCTTTCTGTCTTTTTCAAAGTAAATGGGATCTTTCCCTCCTGTTACTTGTTTGACGCCCTCAATTTCTTTCTCGTTTCCTTTTGATGAAGCTTACAATTTCCTTTCCAATTTAGTATTGTGCGTTCCATTGTATTTGTAAATATATATAACTGCAAGGATCTAGTTTAGTTTTAGATTTCACCAATATATTGTTTAATACCCAGAGAAAATGAAAAAAAGTATTGAGAAGGGAAAAGACTTAAAGAAGGAAGAAAAAGAGAAAATGAGAGGATGAATTATGAGCGGTATAAAAAAGGACCAAAAAAATAGAAAATGAGAGGATGAAGGGAAATGGGCAACAACGAATGAGTTTTTAAAGTTGCAGTTTATTTATATACTAGTTTACTTGTCCGCGCTTCGCGCGGTCGTGAAAACTGTTCTCTTACAAAAAAAGAATCATAGATTTAATGGAAAAAAATACAAAAAAACAAAAATTGAAGTAGAAAAGTAAAATAAAAGACATAGGCAGTAATCCCTAAATTTATTTTTTTAAAATTATTTCTACCAAGGAATAAAATGTTACAATACATATGCATAAAAAGTAAAAGGAACGTGCTAATAAGCATAAAAAAATATAGATTTACTAAGTAAGAAATTAGAACAAAATACATTTTTTGTTGACCTCAAATTTCTCTATGAGAGCATCGGCTTTATACAAAAATAAGGAAAATCAAAATTCTAAAAAAATTTACAACCTGAAGAGCACAAAGTTTAAAAAAAAAAAAAAAAAAAAAGAGAAGTAACAAAAATTACCTGCTGATTAACTAAAAGGAAAATAAAGTATACTTTGAAAATAGTCCTACTCTCAATAATGATTAACACAATTATTTTAAGGCATGCCTAAATTTTTTTAAAATTCTCGAGTTTGTTAACCGTGAATCTCTCTCTCTCTGAACACATAAACCTAAAGCAAAAATAAATAAAATAAAACTAAAATCACAAAAAATTACAGTCCCATAAGCACAAAGTTAAAAATGAAAAGTTTCTTTTGATTAACAACAAAAGGAGAAAACAAATGCATGCTATAAGCACATTCCACTCTTAATAGTAAAGCCACTACTTTGATGCCTATCAAAATTTCTTAAAATTCCTTATGATATTGAAACACATAAAAGCATTAAAGGGAAGTTAGAACATTGAGTAAAAATACAAAAACAAATGAGAAACGAGGAAGAGGAGAAATATGTTGCTTTTATAGAAAGTTTAAAACGTTAGTCACATTGATTGAGGAAGAAGGGGAAAAGAAGCAAAATATTTAAAGACTTTTGAGTTTTAAAAAGTAAGAAGAGAAAAAATGATAATTGTGTTTTCTGATTTAAGAAATGTGTCCCGTCACCTTCTAAATTCAACAAGTTAATAATTTAGATACTATTCCTCATTTTTTATGTAAAAAAAAAAAAAAGGCTTCAAAATATAGTTGTGTTAATTTATAAATTTGGCATGTAATAGCAGATATGTGTAATGTATGTTGAAAAGATGAATTTTCTCATACAAATGAATTACGAACTTAGCAACAAAAGTTATTTGGAAGCCCACCTCCTAATGCTCTTGCGACACAAATGGTAAAACAACTGAAATTTTGTTACTGAAGGGGACATACTGCGCACATGGTATCAATAAGATTAATTAATACTAAAATAATCAACAAAATATAGATTATACATTTATAAACATATATTACAGATCTAAAAACTTATCTGGTGTAGCCTAAAAATGAATTTGAAGGGACATAATTGAAAGTTATCTCTGATGGAAGCAAATGGTAGTGTTGATATATAGTTCAGTCTTGGAGTGTAAGAGGGATAAATAAATTCTAGTCAATTCAGCATACAACTTAATAGCTTTAATTTGTATCTGTGCTACAAACAATTAGCAAAAATGATAAATGATAATCGTTTATACTTATTGCTGCGATCTTTTCTATTAACTGCAACTCTGCAAGAGAAGATAAAACAACCAAAACTCCACAGAATGCTATAAGTAGAATATCTTTTCTCTGCTAATATATCTTTTTCATATTGCTGCCTTCCGCCACAGGATGATTGCAAAGAATATATGTAGCCTTGTTCTTTATGCCCATACAAATAGCGAAAGAAGACCAAAAAAAAAAAAAAAAAAACGTAAACTTTTTTTCTGTGGAAAAGACCTAACCCATTAATGTGTATTAATTGTTCAATTTAATTGGAGATTAAAATGGTTGACACATGAATGGTAAAAATGGCCAAAATCTGTAGAATACAAGAGAAGGTGACAAACATAGTCATTAATACGTATTAATTTCTCAATTTAATAAAAATAATTATGAAGGAAAGAGACTTTTTGATTTTTAAAAAATTTAATCTAAGCTAAACTAATAGGATGAAGGAGGAAAAAATTGCAAAAAAAAAAGAGAAAAAAGATAAATAGAATCCTTCGTCATAGAGAGGTACCACATAGGATTGACTATGCCTAACTTTATATTATTTATAAATTAGGGTATGATTTCATAAAATCAAATAGGCTGTCTACATCCCTGCAATTGTTTGTTTTCCGAAGTTGACAAGATGCTCAACAAAAATAAGCCCATTGAAATTTCATAGAATTGATGTATAGTCCAATTGCTTCAGTTTCTCCATTGACAAGGAGAGAAGGAAAATGAAAAAGGAAAGGGAAAGTGGGTTCAGTTTTTGTTAAAAGTCAGAAAAGCCCTCAAGCTTTCTATGTTTTAATTGGCTGGCAGTGGTAGTTTGGTGAATCAAAAAGTGGTACATTACTATCCTACAACCTTGATGTTGTAGGTTAGCAAAACCTATATATATATATACATACATATATACTTGAATTTCATCAACGTCTTTGTGTTTCTACTTTTTTATATTTTGACTTTCCGTAATGAAAAATTAACCCCGCCAAGTAGGAATCTATATATGTACGTCCGAATCAGGGATTGTGTGTTATTTATTTCTATATATTTCGTATTATCGTGTTATTTGAATTTTGGATGAGTCTAGATATATCAAGGACGAGACAGATGATACAAGGATATGCAAATTTAATTTTTAATTTGTTTTAATTTTAATATATATAACTAGATCCCTCTAACAAAAGAGGAGTTTCGTTAATGAAAAAAACCAAGAAAAATCTAGAAAGGGTTTTTGTCACCTTGCTGCTGTTGATCAAAGGGCTTTAGCTACCAATATAGACTAATAGAAATGGTATTTGAAGTTAAATTGAAAAATGATATTTGAAAATTGAAGTTAAACGTGCATTTTACTTGGAAAAGTATTCAAGTTTGAAGTGAATGGACACAATATATAACCAAATAAGTTTTTAAAAGAAAAGTTGAAAAAAAATAATTTTTTTATGTCCACGTCATGAACAGATCCTCTCTGAGAGATCTAAAGCCTCTTGGATTCTCAGCAAAACCAGTATTTCTTCTATTCTATCAAGTGTATGTATTCCATCTTACTGTCGAAAAAGCACTGTATGATTGTGTTCTCCATCATTTTTATCGGGTTGGTCTAAATCAATATTTATATAGACGAACATGTATTTATAGATCAATATTGACAACTAATAACATTATTCAAGGAGTTGAAAGACTCAATTAGTTTTGTTTAAAGTTCTTTAATAGTTATATATCTATTTGATTGTAGTTGTGTACATATTTCTTTACGATCTGCCCCAATTTTGTTATGATCAGCTGCACTAATCCTTTAGAAAAATATTTTTGTAATGTTGGTGGAGTAGCTATATCAATGTAAAATAGAAATGAGATTTTTCTGGTAAATGATAGTTTGTCAAATTTGACTGATGAATTTTTTTAGACTTTTACAAACTATTTTCCCATTTTATTTGATGCGCAACATTAAAATCGTGCTATCAAAAGATAAAAGAAAAAAAAAATTGATTATCTTTTGCTTTCATCTTTTTCCTTCAACAACTAATTCTCAACTAATGTACTACGATGGATCCCACATAAAGATTTTTCCTTCAACAACTAATAGATTGTCTTTTGCTTTCATGTTTTTCCTTCAACTAATTTTCAAACTAATGTACTAAGATGGATATCACATAATGATTTTTCAATTTTTTTTTCCTATTTCTAACAATTTGTTTTTATTTTTTAATTAATATGTATATTAATGTCTGCGCGCTTTGTAAAACCTTTGAAACAATTTCGACACACTTCTCCTTCTTCAGCTAAAGCATGAGAACGATGACTAATACTAAATTAAAAAATGCAATACTTCGTGAATAACCTAATAAGTATTGCGATTCACTTTTCGAAAAATCTCATGAATATTTATAGAAACCATAAGAGAATTGCACAAAAGGAGAGGGTCCATCGGAGGTAGAGAAAGAGAGAGGGAGAGGGACGGGGATGGGAATGGATGTCAAAGAATAAACACAAGAAATTAAGATTTAATAACAATTTTGTTAACAATATGAAGAAAAAGAAATGCTAATACGTGTGAAAATCATTTGAATTGGCCAACTAAGTAATTATTTACAAGTCTGCAACTATTTTATACCATTGATTCTTCTTTTGGATTTTCTTTTTCTGTTTTAGTTTGTTCATTCATGCTTATTTTTCACTTATATTATTTTATCGTATTGTGTAATATATTTATTTTTATATACTCATTTTATGGAATTTCAAAGGAGTTTTAGATTAATAAGAAGCACCCCATAATATATGTAGATGTTTCAACTAATTATATTTGATTGTTTTAACTCAAGCTGCGTGAAGCACGGGACAATTTACTAGTTATGTCTATTATAGCAGGTTACTTACTATTCTCTTTAAATTTATGTGTCTTACTTTTCTTTTAATTTGTTTCGAAATTCCAGCATCCTATCTAACACGTTAAGACCACAAGGCTTAAGAGTATTTTGGTACATTACACATATATTTAGTTTAAAATCATAAGATTCAAAAGTCTCTCTTACTTAAACTTTATGCTCAATCGAACGAAGACACATAAATTAAAACGAATGTAGTATTTATTTCAGGTTATCATTGAATACTTATTAAATAGAATTGCCTACAATTATTTTTAAATGATTTTGTTGTGTACAATTGATGTCCGCGATCAACTTCTTTATTGAAAATGAATTCTCTTTTTGTTTCTCAATATTTGTCGCATGCATGCCCATTTATGAATTATGACAATGTACGAGTGATACATCATGGTTGTCAACTTGTCTATTCATGTATGTATACGTAGTTTATCATTCGCCCAATTGATGTGGACATGGATAAGCGCTTATCAGGAATTAATTTTGTTTATCGTTTTCTAAGCTTGAAGCTCTGTTAATGGAGTCAAATGAAGAGAAGAGATTCTAAACTATACAAGTCTAAAATTGGCGTTGTGTGTTGAACTTTCAATTTTGTTGCGCTATTACCTGTCCCCATTCTAAAGGATAATTTTAAAAGGCACGTTTTGATTTAGCTTCTAGTAGTAAGAAATTTTGGAGAAAGTTCCTGCTAAATGTAATTCGTGACTTTCTGTCCTAGAAAGGAAGTATGATGTTCAATTTTAACAGCTAAATCATTAGGTTCAACAATTTTAGTACCTCATAAAAGAAGTTCTATTAAAATTTCTAAGAGAATACTCCGAAATGAAAGTGAATATAAATCTGGGATTTTTTTAATTTGTGAGCAACCACCCCAAGCTTATAGCATTAATTCATCTTTTAACTTGAGTTATATTTCCTCCGGTCATCCTTATTAAAAATAAAATTCGTCCAAAGTAGTTGTCAGTTTAGAAAATCAATATATATCAATTATTAGTTTTTACATTTGCCGTTACTTAAAAATGTGTGGAGAGAGATTAATGTGCTGAAAAAGATAGAAATACTAAATTGAGATAAAAGATTATGATATATAAAGATATGGGTAAATTATGTATATATACATATTAAGGAGAAATATTTACGAAATATGACGATAGTTTTATATTTACAAAACATAACATTACAAACCCTATAACAAACATACTTTTAAAAAAAAAAAAATTATAAAAATATTTTTTTAATTTTTATTTTTTTCTCTCAAAATTTTTTGTATGAAATGTATATATCTCGCTCAAGGCTTAAAAAGTTTGCTCAAAATTTAGTGTATGAAATTTGTATATCTCATTAAGACTTAAAAAATTACCTCAAAATTATATGTATGAAAACGGTATGGAATTTATATATCGCTCAAGGCCTACTTACAGTCTTGCATATTTTAGTAACTTTGTAATAGCGATTTGGGTCAGCTAGAAACAGTGTTATTTTGCTAAGGGCCTGTAGAGGGAAGAACTAAAGGTGTCAACCGGTTCGGGCTAACCGGTTTTAACCGGTAACCGGACCGGTTAAACCGGAACCGGTAGAACCGGTTAACCGGTTCCGGTTAACCGTATAATTGTTTACCGGTCCGGTTCCAATATTTTAGGAACCGGAACCGGTTAAACCGGTAAAACCGGAACCGGACCGGTTAAACCGGTTTAACAGGTGAAAATTAAAAAAAAAAAAAAAAGTACATATATATAGTATATATATTAAGTTATACACATATTTAGTATATATATTAAGTATATATAGTATATATAGTATATATGTATATATATTAAGTTATACCTATATTTAGTATATATATTAAGTTATACATATATATAGTATATATATTAAGTTATACATATATATAGTATATATATTAAGTTATACATATATATAGTATATATATTAAGTTATACATATATATAAGTATATATAGTATATAAGTATATATACTATATATATTAAGTTATACATATATATAAGTATATGTAAGTTATACATATATATGTATAACTTAATATATATATAACATATATATTAAGTTATACATATATTTAGTATATATATTAAGTATATATAGTATATATGTATATATAGTATATATATTAAGTTATACATATATTTAGTATATATATTAAGTTATACATATATATAGTATATATATTAAGTTATACATATATATAAGTATATATAGTATATAAGTATATATACTATATATATTAAGTTATACATATATATAAGTATATGTAAGTTATACATATATATGTATACGAAAAACACTATTCTCGTATTCTTGACTTATATACTATAAATATTAAGTTATACATATATATAAGTATATGTAAGTTATACATATATATGTATACGAAAAACACTATTCTGTATTCTTTGACTTGCTGTTAGGCTGTTAGTCAGTAAATATTTAAACTTTAATTATAAAGTTGTATAACATATGTAAATATACCTACAATATACAAATAAATACTATAATATATATATATATAATACAAAAAACAAAAAAAAAAAATATTTTAAACACTCCAAACCGGACCGGTTCCGGTTTGGAGTTTAAAACCGGTAAACCGGAACCGGTTAAACCGGAACCGGTTAAGCGGTTCCGGTTTTTTAACCGGAACCGGCCGGTTCCTTAACCGGTTCCATAACCGGTTCCGGTTGGAACCGGTTGACACCTTTAGGAAGAACCTTACCTCCTTCTACTTGGTGCCTACTAGTTTTGTTGGACTGCTAGATGTAGAGGCAGCACCAGTGTTTGGAAGCTGCAGATATGTATTGAAACACTTTGGTGATTAATAAAAAAATCTTAATTACCAAAAAAAAAAAAAAACTTAGAATTTCGCTCACATTTTCGTGTATAAAGTTCATGTTAGATTTCTCTAAAAATTAATACAACTACAAAAACATTGTATACAACTTTGATACAACATTTAAGACTTAAAATAATCGCTTAAATTTTTGTGTATGAAATGTGTATATCTTGCTCAAGGCTTAAAAAATTCGCTCAAATTTTGTGTATGAAATGTGTATATCTCGATCAAGGCTTAAACATTACGCTCAAAATTTTATGTATAAGAGTGGTATGAAATGTGTATATCTCGCTCAAGACTTATAATTTCATTCACATTTTGTGTATGAAAAACTATATTAAAAATTTCTTACACATACACATTTCATACATTTTTCATACACAAAAATTTGAGGTAATTTTTTAAGCCTTTGAGCAAAAAATTTTAAAAAAATAATAATTTAAAAATATAAAATTATTTTTTTTTAAATATTTTTTAAAAAAAATATTTTCTGAAAATAAAATTAAAAAACGAAAAATATATGAAAATCCGTCATGTTTCGTAAAATATCATTATGTTTTGTAAATAAGGAAAACTATCGTCACGTTTCGTAAATATTTCTCCTTAACATGTATGTATACGTAGTTTTCCCTAAAGATAACTAGTTTCATCAGGCCCGGGCTTACCCAAAATATAAAAATAGTATTTTAAATTTAAAAAGTATAATTTGTATCACATTTTTTTAATTTCATAATTAATATAATTTAGTGGCACGATAAACATGTCTTGTTGATAAGTCTTCATAATTATTAAAGTTTGTAATCACATAATTGGATAAGTTTGTGTAAAAATTTATTTATGAGGAAGGAAGTTTAGTTGGAGAATTAGAAAATATGAAAGGGCCTACAAGTGATTCGCTATTCTGTAAAATAACATAATTTAAAATATGCTACTAATTACAAGTTGATGAAGATTATAATCCGAAAAACATTATGAATTTGTGAGCATGTAATTTCTTAGTTATTGACAGTAATAAATTAAATTGGTGTTTATTAAGTCCTCATTTCACTTATAATTTCATGTAGCAAGAGTTTTTGACCAAACTCATTTTTTTAAATCTTCTAGGATCATCTAGTACAATAAAATTCTCAATGACTTCAATTTTATAGTACAATATTTATAACATTGGTTAGAGTCTTTACATAAATTAATCCAATAATAATTGAAGTACATAAATAATGTATTCCCTCTAATCCATTTTACTTGTAATGTTTATATTTTGCACGCCCCTTAAAAAAATATTCACTACATCCCGTTTTAATTGTCGTTTTTGCTCTTTTCACGTTCATTAATAAACATAAGTAGAAGATATTATTTATTAAGTTACCCCTGTTTATTAAATGTTTTTTTAGACTTGAGAAATATCAAAAAGAATTATAAGGGTATAATTGAAAAAATTGCAAATTTTAATCTTGATTATCTAAATTAATAATTATTTCATGATAAGTATTTTTAGCTAAAGTCATTGTTAATTTAGGACGGATGGAATATTGATTAAAATGATAATTTGACAAAATTACCTTATATATTTTTGCTCTCAATTAATATTTATCTTTCTTTCACCACATTAATCTATCTCCGTATTTAAGATCAATTATTCTTAATAACCATAACAATTAAAGTAGACTAAAAAGGGAAAATAATTTTTAATATCATACCTGAAACTTAATTTAGAACAAATCTTTATAAACATACGTATAAGCTCATTAAAGAAGCAAAGGCCAAAATGTATAACCCAAATAATGCAAAAGCTAACACAATAAGGGGGGCCAACTGGGTTTGATTTTAAAAGAAGAGATAGGGACAAAATGGAAGCATGCAAGAAAAGTCAACACCAACAACACGTGTAGGGGTGTATCTGGTCCAAATCATCAAAGAATGAAATTACTATTTTGATCCGTAAGGACTATAAAAAATTTGTATCCTCACTTATATATAGGAATAATGTAGTCAAATTAATCTTTTCAAAGGACGTGCAAAAAAAAAAACATGACAATAAAATGAATCGAAGGAAGTACATTTTATATCCAGGTGTGAAAACTCCTCTGTTTTACTGCCATTGACCGAAGGTTTTCCACGTTATGGGAGAATTTAAAATGTGCCCGTTTATCCAAAAATCTACTCCAAAAGTTGAAATTTCCTCTTTATGTTATGCAAAGTTGACGATGGATTTTGCTAATTAATTTCACTATGAAGTACATATAAATCCACCTGCCTACACACGTAATGCTGTATTATTTTCCTTGTGGGATGCTGGAACAATTGCGACCCAAATTCAAACCTCAAAAAAGTAAACAAATTCGTCCCTTTGAATTACATCCGACTTTTAACATACGAACAAATTAATACCGTGTATTTTATTACTGATACCATGTATTCAATGAGATCTCACGATACATTCATATTATCATAATATCATATTTATTCCTAGTTCTAAAGACAATTATTATCATCGTGTACTAGTAGTACAATAGACAAATAGGAATAAAGACTTTGTAGGGGGGGGGGGGGTGGTGGTGGGGGTGTTTGGCAGGACCCTTATCAAAGAAAGACAGAAATACGTTTTGGGGAGTTTAATAAGAACTCCCTAAGATAAAAGGCCAAGGTTCGTTGAATTTGATAGGACGTCCGTTTAATGGCTGAATTGGTCTAGCGTTGGTTTCAAATTCCTGTGTTAAACATGAGAACAAAAAGTCAAGAAAACATTATCTTCGTTGTTATATATATTTATAAGTAGATTCTTCAAAAAAAGAATGTAGATTCTTGAGTTTTTAATTGAAAACCACATTTTTCGAGTCAAACAAATTGTAAATAAAAGCTAAATATAATTTTTTTGGGGTTGAAAAAACTTTCATGAAAAATTAGTAGGTGATTGGACATAAAACAAATATATAGACTAATAAAAATGATTTCTTCAAAGTAAACTAAGATGGAAGAAGAGTAGTTCTGGGCATATAAGGTAATAATTCTCCTATTCTTGATATATTTAAATTGAAAAATGACATTTGAAGTTGAAGTTAGACATGCATTTTACTTGAAAAAGTATTCAAGTTTGAAGTGAATGGACACAATATATAACCGAATAAGTTTTTCAAAGAAAAAAAGTAGACAAATCTTTTTTTTTTTTTATGTCCTCATCATGAACAGATCCTCTCTGAGAGATGATAATATAATTAGAAAGAAGATCATATTGCTAAAATTATGGGCGTAAGCAACTCACATCATGAACAAAAGATCTCGAAGCAGTTTCATTTGTCTTCTCGTTACAGTTTTAACCTGGGCAATTGAAAAAGCAAAATGACAATAATGAAACCAAAATGGAAGTATTTATATTAGCCAGGGACAACTTCTCTGTGGCTAAATAGAAAAATTCTTCGCAATCCTAGTTAGCGATGGATTAACATGAATAATTAAAAAATTGTATTATCTACGAGCAATTTAATGACGGATTAGCAATGAAGTTCCTAGTTAAATTCAATTTCTTAATCGTGTGTTCAATTTTCCTAATAAAACGACGGGCGAAGTTGATTACGTACCTTTCCATCAATAGTCCAGACAACCTCTTCTGTGCAAGGTGGTGTTGTTAGAGAGCCATTATACCTATAATATTTTTGGCCGTCCAATTTTATTAGATTTGGATCAATTATTCCAATGTGTCTTTCTGCATCTTTTTTATCAGCAAGAGCTCTTAAATCCTTCTCAATCTGTGATTAGATGTAAATAATATCAAGAATCTGAAAAATAAAACCGGTCAAATTATACTGATAGTGTTACAAAACAAATTTGTGTTTACTATGGATAGAAACAAATCAGGGCATAATCCAATCTCGTAGACGAATCCAATGACAGCAATCTTCTTTCCATCGTGTGTTTCATGTACTAAATGACCCTCCATATCATACCTGCATTTAATTTGTTGGTATACATGAATTCCTAATGCAAATATAAAGAATTAAAACAACCAAAGTTACAAAAGAAAAATTAGATTAAGGTTTAGAAAGACAAATATGGAGTGAAGGAGGTTAGAAACTTTGTGCCAATAATTCTTCCAATCCTTGCCTTTGGGGCGCCAATACTAAAGCCCCCAAAAGTACTATCTTAAAGCATTATGTAAAACATACTAGCTATTTCCAAAATTTTAACATTTTTTTATATGGTTGATATTGTACAGATCAGGGACTAAATAATGATAATTTTTCCTTTCTATGTACGTTAATTTACTTTTCATATTTTTTATTATTTCATCTAAGTTTCAACTCAATTTTTCTGAATTAGTTATTTCCTGTTGCGAAGTCTAATTGACATTCATAAATCAGACAACAACATTTATTTTCGTGAATTAACTATAAGAGACCTATCAAATAAGACAAGCAACCTTTTATATATAGTACATTTTAAATTACATTTCTAATACACTGTCTGCATATAAGTTAACTCTATGAATATATCACTAATAAAAAATCCCTATGTTCTCACTGAAATTTCCCACTGAAAAATGTTCTGTGGCTATTCTCATTGAATGTTGGTGGGCAAAACCTAAATAGTACTAGTGTTTTCATACGAAAAAATTAGGAAGTTTCCTAGCATTTCAATGGGAACCTGTTCCACCATGAGTTTTCCTAATGAGCCGTTTCGGTGGGAATGAGGTGGGAAAATGATGTTTTATAATACAAATTTTCATTAAATATCGGTAGGAAAAACCTCTGTCTCTAGTAGTATATGTAAGCTGGTGAGTATACCTTTTACCATCTATAGTATGTTCGGAAGGTGTGTGCCAATGAACTTGTTTGAGTTGATATTGAATTCCATTTATCGTCAAGCATCCTCCATCATCCCACCTCAACTGCATTTATAAATTAATAATCACTCATCAGAAAGTTGTTTCAAACTTTTAATTATTAGTAGTACTGATCCACAACTTCAATTTACGTACCATTACATCATGGCCTCTATTTAAGAGAGTGGCCTTCGATGGTTTGTAGTATCTTTGAAGTATTCCTAAATTAGATACAACTTCAACATTTTTGTCAAGAAGATCAATTGGTGACTGCATTGTTCCATTTTTACAGGTGCCCCATCGATTTGGATGAATATCGCCCCAGTTAGCTGGTCCATTCTTCGCGTTTTCATCGTAACTAAACTCACTCTCATCATCTACGATTGCCCAAACATAGAAAAATCAGAGCTTTATAAATACACTGAATTTTTACATTATCAACTCACATAAAAAGATAATTAAATGTAACCGTCATATATAAAGAGCGTGCATTAATATCCTAAAAAATAATACAGATTAAAGTACATTAATATCGCAAATTAAAATTATTTAGACTGTTGGTATATATAAGTTATATCCAAAAATGAAAGGCCCCCATGCACGAGCTAAAATCAAATGAGCAGAATTTAAAAAACACTAAAGGTTCTATTTCAGATACTTTTAACGTACCAACTTCTCCAGATCTTGCAAGACATGCACTTGAAAGGAAAAGCAAAGAAATGAACAAGATTTTGGATATTGCTTCCATATTCATATTATACCCTCAACTATTGATGAAATTTTTTGTTTGTTGATGAGAAAATTTAGAGAGCGCTTGGGATCATATATAGGGGGAAGTTAGGCCAATGTGTGAAGCTGACGAATAAATTTATCATGGTAGAGGATCAACTAACAAGTGTGAGGGTCCATTACATTTTTGCCACATGGATATGTGGGCCATCTTTACAAATGAACTAATGAAAACAAAAGATGACAAAATAGTGCATAGTACAAAAGAAATGGAGGGAACAAAAGGTCATTTTCCCTCCTTTGCTGATCACACCTCACCAAAGATACACCAGTACGAAATTTTTTTTTCTCAAAGAGACGCCATAGCTATTCTCAAGAACAAGAAACTTTCTACTCTAAATGTAATAAATCTATCAACTTTCCTATTCTTTTTTCTAAAACAGCAAACTTTGTACTCTAAATGATTAAATCTATCAACTTTTTGTCATGCTTTTCTTTTTATCATTGTTTTGATCTGTACAACCACCTCCTCTTGCCAAATGTTCAAATTTTGGAAAAAAGAGAAGTTTCTCATCAATGAACCTTATTTTGTAACATCAACAAGGATGTCAATTTTTTTTCTTAGCATTAGCAGGACACCAAGTTGTCAATAAAGATTTGAGCACCTATCTTCAAAGAATTTGTATATTTAATTTTAATAGCAAAATAGGATAGAATGAATAGGCTTAGAACATAAAAGGAAGAATCAGGTTTTCTTGAAGAAAAGAAACGTCCAGTACCTTCGTAGAAATGAGCGTCGAAGAAGATAATAAAAAATGAACCCCACAATCCACCTACTTTCAATGTATTTTTTATAATTTATTAACTCAATTTTTTGTGGACCCAACAATCCCCTTTTAATTTGGTTCAGAACTTCACTTTCTCTTTCTTCTTTGTTTTATTTTATAGCTTTAAATATAGGGAATTTTACATAAATGACTACACTTTGGGAGTTTAAAATTTGCTATAGCTATAGTTTCAATATTTACATTGCGTAGCTACTATTTTCCTGCTGTATTCAAAAAATGGCTCGCTGTATTCATAAAACGGCCTAGCTGGATTCATGAATACAACGAATAAAAAAATTTCAAAAATTCTTTTCACTGTATTCAAGTCAAATGTATTCAACTCAGTTATATTCATCTATAGGTATTCACTTTATTGTATTTAAAAATCAGTGGTATTCAAACAACATAAATACAAAAAATATTGTATTCAACTTGTTGCGTACAAATTTTTTTTTTGGTGAAGGCAGCAAGTAATACACTAAAAATTGAATACATAAAAACATAGATACACTAAAAATTAACAAAAACACTAAAAAAAACTGAATACAATCTAAAAAATTAACCAAAAAACTCAAAAATAATGAATACAAATGCTCCGATGATCCGGAGCAAACAACAGAGAGAGAGAGAGAGAGACGGTGGTCAGCAACAATGAACGACAACAGCCAACAGCCAACAGCCAACAACAGCAGCCCTCACTGGAGCTTACTTCTCCGGCGAACCACAACAACAACAACACCAACCAGATCTGGAGGATGCGCAGGCGGTGGTCACGACGGAGCTCCGGCGGCAACGGGAGGCATGGCGTCGCTGCTAGCAACCAGATCTGAGGGATGCATCGGCGTTGGTAATGACGGAGCTCCGGCGTCGCTGCTAGCAAGGTGAAGAGAAAGCATCGGGTTTCGCCGGAGAAGATGACCGGCGGCGGTTCCGTCGGAGAAGAGAGAGTGAAAGAGGAGAGAGAGTTGAGGGAGGAGAGAGAGAGAGAGAGAGAGAGGGTTGAGGGAAAAACACTGATACAATGAAATAAGAGGAGAATAGTTATATTGTGTAATTGATATACAAAATTTAGCTATAAGATGTAATTAAAGTAAAATGTAGCTACTAAATATAATTACCTACTAGTGTTTGCCACACCATGTAGATTAAATGGGCCGACATATTCATGTGGCAAAAATATAATGGATCCTCACACGACTTTTGTTTGTTGAGCCTCTATCATGGTAGAATTTTTCGAAGCTGACCAAAAAAAAATTGCTTTTGACTAAACTTCTCGTTAAATTTATATGTACTTGATACTATCATAAATTTTACACCATCATTGTATCTATATTCTATATATAATATAAAGTTAGGCATAGATAAGGTGATATGATACCTCTCTGGAGCCTCCATTCCTATTTTTTATTTCTTCATTTTTTTGGAATTTTCTCTATTTTCCCATCTATGTGCTATAAATAATAATGTATTCAAAAGTGCAAAAGTTGCTTGCTAATTTCTTCCTAATTAACATTTTCCTCTAACGTATGAGCCATGTTGCAGTATTTACTTGCATCCTAAATTACCATTATGTACTTGTTTTCTCTCTCCCACTTGTAGTATTTACTTGCCTAGTAAACTCCCACTATTTACTTCCTCAAATGTAACATTTAAACCCAATACTATAAATCCAACGACCATAAGCTGATTAGTGCATAACTGTTTGGCAAGTAGTTATATATGAGTATATTTTCTTTTGAGTACAAGTTTAAGGTTTTTTTTTTTTTAGGTTAAATTATGATTAGAATTAGCAAATGTGACTGAGCAATGCCAATTTCTATTATTTTGTCTTGCAGGTTCTAAAGCCTCTTGAATTCCCAGCAAAATCAGCATTTCTTCTATTCTATCAAGTGTATGTATTCCATCTCACAGTCAAAAAAGCATTGTATGATTGTGTTCTCCATTATTTCTATCGGGTTGGTCTAAATCAATATTTATATAGATGAACATGTATTTATAGATCAATATTGACAACTAATAACATTATTCAAGGAGTTGAAAGACTCAATTAGCGTTTTTTAAAGTTCTTTAATTGTTATATATCTATTTGATTGTACTTGTGTACATATTTCTTTATGATCTGCCCCAATTTTTTATGATCGTAATGGACTAATCCGATGAAAAATATTTTTGCTTAAATATATTTCCTTTCTGTAATGTTGGTGGAGTAGCTATATCCATGTAAAATAGAAACGAGATTTTTCTGGTAAATGATAGTTTGTCAAATTTGGCTGATGAACTTTTTTAGACTTTTACACACTATTTTCCCATTTTATTTGATGCACAACATTAAAATCATGCTATCAAAAGATTAAAAAAAAAAAGAAAGATTATCTTTTGCTTTCATCTTTTTCCTTCAACAACTAACTTTCAACTAATGTACTACGATGGATACCACATAAATATTTTTCCTTCAACAACTACTTTCATCTTTTTTCTTCAACCACTAATTTTGAACTAATTTACTAAGATGGATTCCAGATAAAGATTTTTCAATTTTTTCTTTTTTCTATTTCTAACTATTTGTTTTTGTTTTTATTAATATGTATATTAATGTCTGCGCGCTTTGTAAAACCTTTGAAACAATTTCGACAAACTTCGCCTTCTTCAGCTAAAGCATGAGAACGATGACTAATACTAAATTAAAAAAAAAGCAATACTTCGTGAATAACCTAATAAGCATTGCGATTCACTTTTTCGAAAAATCTCATTAATATTTATAGAAACCATAAGAGAATTGCACAAAATGAGAGGGTCCATTGGGAGTAAAGAAAGAGAGAGGGACGGGGACGGGGATGGGGATGGGGACGGGAAGGGATGTCAAAGAATAAACACAAGAAATTAAGATTTAATAACAATTTCGTTAACAATATGATGCAAAAGAAATGCTAATACGTGTGAAAATCATTTGAATTGGCCAACTAAGCAATTATTTGTAACTCAACAACTATTTTATACCATTGATTCTTCTTTTGAATTTTCTTTTTCTGTTATAGTTTGTTCATTCATGCATATTTTTCACTAAAATTATTTTTTCGTATTGTCTAATATATTTGTTTTTATATACTCATTTATGGAATTTCAAAGGACTTTTAGATTAATTAGAAGCACCCCATAATATATGTAGATGTTTCAACTAATTATATTTGATTGTTTTAACTCAAGCAGCGCGAAGCGCGGGACAATTTACTAGTTATATCCATTATAGCAGGTTACTTACTACTCTCTTTCAATTGATGTGTCTTACTTTTCTTTTAATTTGTTTCGAAATTCCAACATCCTATCTAACATGTTAAGACCACAAGGCTTAGAGTATTTTGGTACATTACACGTATATTCAGCTTAAAATCATAAGATTCAAAAGTCTCTCTTACTTAAACTTTGTGCTCAATCGAACTAAGACACATAAATTAAAACGAATGTAGTACTTATTTTAGGTTATCAATGAATACTTATTAAATAGAATTGCCTACAATTATTTTTAAATGATTTTGTTGTGTAAATATATTTTACCAACTTAAAACTAGTAAAACTCTTTCTATTTTGATTTAGGTGGCAGGAAATATCGGATAACTTGTGGATTAAAAGACCGAGGACTCCTTTTTGAAATTGTTATCTTGAGTTTCTTGCAAATTGAAATTCTATTCAATTGATGTCCGCGATCGACTTCTTTATTGAAAATGAATTCTCTTTTTGTTACTCAATATTTGTCGCATGCATGCCCATTTATGAATTATGACAATATACGAGTGATACATCATGGTTGTCAACTTGTCTATTCATGTAGCCTGGAATATTTAGAACTTTATCATTCGCCCAACTGATCTGGACATAGATAAGCACGTCCGAATCAGGAATAATTTTGTTTATCGTTTTCTATTTCTGTTAGAAGCTTGAAGCTCTGTTAATGGAGTCAAATGAAGAGAAGAGATTCTAAACTATACAAGTCTAAAATTGACGTTGTGTGTTGAAATTTCAATTTCGTTGCGCTATTAGTTGTCCCCATTCTAAAGGATAATTTTAAAAGGCACATTTTGATTTAGCTTCTAATAGTAAGAAATTTTGGAGAAAGTTCCAGCTTAATGTAATTCGTGACTTTCTGTCCTAGAAAGGAAGTATGATGTTCAATTTTAACAGCTATATCATTAGGTTCAACAATTTAGTACTTATTTAATACGTAATTCTATAGGATAACATTTATCTAGAAGCGGAAGCTACAAAATTATGTTCAAGTAATTACTGTACCATTCGCTTACTTCTCAAAAATTTCCACAGTTCTTTAACTTTTTTCAATTTTCAAGTGTCATGATGTAAAATTTTCAAATGTTTGTTACATCTATTCATTTAAATATGAATTATAGGATTAGACAGTCCAAAAGATGTTTTTGTGAACAATATGAACTGTTTCTTCATTTTCATTCTTTTTGTATTCACCTTTTGGTTATTAATTTTAGAAGGTAGGGTCTAAGTCAAATCTTCCCCTGTCACCACATGGCACCTTAATTAATTAAGAAAAAAGAAAATTTGTTGTAAGTTGGATGCCCATTACATGAACTTGGGAACCAAGAATACTTGCCCACCAAGTAGGTGTGGCCACCAAGTTGTTAACTCGTTTCCACCGACCAAGTTGTTAACTTATATTCTCCTACAACTAGGAGTTCATTTGTAGAAGTTAGATATACAATCAGTTCCTCTCTATATACTTCTCTCTGGTGTATTTATTTTATAGTCTTTAAATTATAACACATTATCAAAGACGAGACTCTGCCATCTCGAGCAAATACTTTGAAAGCCTCAAAGGTATTGACTTTCTTTTTCTTAATTAATGGCAATTCTTTCTAAACGTGAATTTATTGCCTTAGATATATCTGGCAAAAGCTACCTGTCTTGGGTACTTCATGCCGAAATTTATCTTGATGCAATGGGTCTGGCAAACACCATCAAAGATAAAAATCAGGCATCAAATCAAGACCGTGTCAAGGCAATGATATTCCTTCGCATCACCTTGATGAGAGTTTGAAAATGGAATATCTCACTGTTAAAGTTCCTCTTATGCTGTGGAATAATTTAAAAGATAGATATGACCACCTGAAGATGGTTGTGCTTCCACAAGCACGTTTTGATTGATCCATCCGAGGCTACAAGATTTTAAATCTTTTTGGGCGTATAATTTCGCCATGTTTAAAATTTTATTTCTCGCCTGAAATTATGTGGTGAAAATATCACCGATCATGATATGCGAGAAAAATATCCTCCACTTCTCGCCTCGAGTATGCTCCCGCAAAGAAGAATACCGAGAGATGAAGTTCAAGAAATATTCTGATCTAATCTCATATCTTCTAGTGGTTGAACAACATAATGAATTATTAATGAAAAATCGTGAAAGCCGACCAACTGGTACTGCCCCGGTTCCTGAAGTGAATGAGGCAAATTTTCACCATTCTAGGCGTGGAAGAGGTCGTCACCCCAGTCGTGGTCATGGCCGTGGTCAAGGAAGAAATTTTAATCATGATTCTCATCTTGCACCAAATAACACCCTTCACCACCAGCAGTGTAAAAAGAAGGATGAAAAGCATGAAGCTGTGCAAAAAAAAAAAATAGATTCAGAAAATAAATGCTATCGATGTGGAGGAAAGGGGCACTGGTCACGTACCTGTCATACGCCAAAGCATCTAGTTGAACTTTATCAAGCCTTCCTCACAAAGGTAGAAAAGAATGCTGAAACAAATTTTAATTATGAAGATAATGTTGAGCCCATGCATCTAGATGTGGCAGATTTCTTTGAACTCCCTGAAGGAAAAATAGATCATCTGATCGGTGATGGATATGTAATAGTTTAGATATTTTCACTCATGTTGTTACTATTAGGTATAATAGTTATGTTTCCATAGTTATGTAAATAAAGTTTGTGTAATGCTTTGTTTAATAATAATATCTACATTCATGTTCACTTTGTCTATTCTTTCATTTTGAAGAATATATGGAAATTCCTCAAATTTTATTTGGATCAATGACCAATCATGAAGATATTTGTGTGATTGATAGTGGAACAACGCATGCCATATTCAAAGATGAGAAATACTTTTCTCACTTGCGTAGGAAAAGGGGAAATGTTAATACAATTTCTGGCAATTCGAAATTGATTGAAGGCTCCGGAAGAGCTACTATATTTCTGCCTAAGGGGACGAAACTTGTTATAGAAGATGCATTATTCTCTTTTAAATCCCCAAGAAACTTTTTGTTTCAAATATATCCGCCGTAATGGGTATCACGTTGAGACATTAAATGAAATAAAACCACTTGTACCGAAATAATGTTATCTTCTTCTTAGGGTAACCTGGATACTTAAGTTGTATGATCTCCTGCAGCACACCGTAATAATCAACAGTTACACCGCTACCATCAACATCGCCTTTAATGCACACTCCACTATTATTCGTCTTCTTATATTGAGAAACTTCTTCGGTTTGAAACTTGTAGCCATTAACAATGTACTTTTTCATTGTCCTAACTTCATTGCCTGGTCCAAGAGCTATATCTTTCACAAATTGGGAAGGTTCTCCTGTATGATAAACCCATATAATAAGGAGGAAAATTAAAATTCAATAACTTCTATGTATCCTACATTTAATTGAAATTATGCAATGAATTTTCACACTTACAAAATCGTACAGCCAATAGGAAAACTTGGAATATATGGCTTCATCGCCCTCAAGTTCTACGAAGTAACTGCTCGACATATGCAAGATTTTCATTAGTTTCACCCTTATCAGTTAATCATTTAATTCAGTAACATAATTCGACACTCACCGAATATATACTGGAATTTCAGGGCAATTGAGCAAAACATGTGTCACAACTGATTGCCTCTCCATACTACTCAGGGTTCATTTTGGAGGCGTTTTAGAACCTCGTCCTGATTGATTAAAGATGGATATTGGTGGGTAGTTAGGATCAACCCCACCCTCATCATTACGGTTGGGTTTATTTCTCATACACGACACTTGCTCTATGCGTTGTTTCCTTTGCAAGATACGCTTCACAAATAGATCCTTCAATCTTAGATCTCTGGTTAGCCAATTTTTTGCATTTGCCAATGGTCCTGCACTGTTTAATATCAATAGGAACATTAATTATTTAACAAAATACTGTTAAAGAAAGAGGTAGTAAGTTTGGTTACTTACCTCTCGAAAGGATACATCCACCTAGTTTGAACCGGGCCTCCAAGGCGCGCCTCTTGTACAAGATGAATGGGAAGATGTTCCATCACATCAAAAAATCTACATGGAAAGATCTTCTCGAGCTTAGTTGTAATGACTGGTATATTTTGTTCCATTCTTTGAAGGTTTTCTATCGTCAAAGTGTTAGAACATAAATCCTTGAAGAATAAACTTATCTCAGTGATTGGTTTCCATATTCTTTCCGGTAGGCAGCTAAATGCAATAGGAATCAAAGTTTCCATGAAAACATGGCAATCATGACTTTTCATACCAATCAATTTTCCTTCATTCATATCAAAGACGCTTGTCAAAATTAGACGCATACCCCTATGGCATCCGTAAATTCTTAACCCATTGACAAATCTGTCGTTTCTCCTCCAAAGTGAATGAAAAACTAGTCTTGGGCTTGAACACTTTATTATTCGCTAACTCTTACAAGTTCAATTCAGGGCGCCTACAATATTCCTTTAGGTCCAATCTAGCTTTTGGGTTATCTTTTGTCTTGCCTTTAACATCCATAATAGTGTTGACTTTTTTCAATATGCATCACATCAAGATTGTGCCGTAGAGGATTATCCTTCCAATACGGTAACTCCCAGAATATGCTCTGTTTAGTCCAATTATGTGCAACACCATAACCAGGTAGTCTATAAGGGGCAACTTCTGTGACCTTAGGCAAGTGACAAACCCTCCCCCAAATTTCTTCTCCTGACAATGTTCGAGGTGGGGGATCATTTTCAGTTTTATTCTTTCTAAATGCTTGTTTCATTTTCCTGAATTGGTGATCCATAGGCAAGAATTGACGATGACAATCAAACCATGAATTTTTGTGGCCATGTTTTAAAGTGAAAGCTTTACTATTTTCCATGCAATGAGGACAAGCAAGCTTTCCAGGCGATCATCCAACCGAGATAACATCCCATACGCGGAAAATCGTTAATAGTCCACATCAAAGAAGCACGCATATTGAAATTGCTCTTAGTTGATATATCATATGTCACTACACCTTCACACCACAATTGTTTTAACTCATCAATCAAAGGTTGTAGATAGACATCAATCAAAACTTTTGGATTACGAGAACCAGGGATAGCACAATTTAGGAATATATAGGGACTTGTCATACACATCTCAGGCGGTAGATTATATAGAATAAGAAATACAGGCCAGCAAGAATAGGGTGCAGCCGAAACAGAGTATGGTGTGAAACCATCTGCACACAAACCCAAACGAATGTTTCTTGGTTCACTAACAAAATCAGGATAAGTTCTATCAAAATGTTTCCACGCTTCTCCATCCGATGGATGACACATAACACCAGGTGGCCTTCTATTTTCGCTGTGCCATCTCATGTGAGGAGCAGAACTCGGCGATGCAAACAACCTCTTTAACCTAGGTATAATAGGTAAATAATGCATCGCCTTAATTGGAACCATCTTCCCACTAGGTGTCCGCTTATAACATGCATGTCCACATATTTTACATTCATTTAAATCAGCATCTTGCTTATAGAACAACATACAACCGTTTGGACAACAAGAAATTCTATCATACGACAATCCTAATTTGGAAACCAATCTCTTTGCTTCATAGTAACTCTTAGGTATGTCGAATTCCGGACTAACTAGTTCCCCTACAAGCTTAATCTTTGGTCTATAGCAGCTTCAGCAACGGTCCAATCTGATTTGATGTTAGTCATTCTAACTGCAACAGACAACTTAGAATGTTGACTCCCTACCCAAAGTTGACTACTAGCCTCTTCTAATTCTTGATAGAAGCGCATTGCTTCTTCATTAGGAGGTTCCTCAAAATTTTGCTCAGGTTCAAACCCAGACTGTATGCCAAAAGCATCATTAACCATATCATTAACTCTATCATATTGGACATGACTATATTCCTGCGACACACTACTTTCACCGACAACCCCTATCAGTCTCTCCATGATCAGTCCAAACATAATATTTCTGCTTAAACCCACGACTATATAAATGAACCCTAACCGCTTCCGGTTTCAAATACTTCATACACCGGCAATGAGAACAAGTACACCTAATTACCCCTTCATTTTGAAAAGGGTGAAGTGTCATTGCATGTGTGATAAACCCATCAACACCTTCAACAAATTCATCATGTACACTCACACGATTACTATTATTCATATTATACATCCACATACGATCCATCTACAAAAATATACCCACAAATTATTGAGGTTATAGAAATATATTATAAGTTAAGAATTCTAACTTAAAATATAACTTAAGAAAACACAATCCCAACCACATCTAACTTTGAATTCTCAATAACAATTCTAACTTTAATAATTTATAAATTCTAACTTTAATATAATTTTGAAAAGCACAATCCCAACCAATTCTAACTTTGAATTTTCAATAACAATTCTAACTTTAATAACTTATGGATTCTAACTTTAATTCTAAAAATTGAAAAGTAAATCTAGTCAAATAAAGTCTACATTTTATTTTTGAGGTTATAGAAATATTATAAATTAATAATTCTAACTTTGAAAAGCACAATCCCAACCAATTCTAAAAATTGAAAAGTAAATCTAGAGAAATAAAGTCTACATTTTAGTATTGCGGTTATAGAAATACTATAACTTAACAATTCTAACTTTGAAAAGTATAATCTCAACCAATTCTAATTTGGAATGATCAATAACAATTCTAATAACTTATGGAATTCTAACAAAAAGCACAATCCAAAAAAAAAAAAAAAACTAGTCAAATAATTAAAGTATACATTTTTGCACATATTCAACATCAATAATATTACAAAGAATGATAACTAAGCTAACACAAATACATTGACAAAGAACATGAAATATAGCACAATCTCAAGCAAAAAAAAAAAAAAAAAATGACAAGTAAACTAGTCAAATAAAGTTTACATTTTTTTTCACAAATTCAACATTAATAACATTGCAAATGATGTTTAACAAAGCTAAATAGACTAGCATTAGGCCTAAAATCTACAAATAAAACTAAAATTGAAAGAATTTTAAAAGCCCTAATTTAAGAGAAACTAACCTCAATTTATTAACTTCAAAACGGGTCTGGGGTAGGTGGGTAGGGTCACAAGCGGCGGGGGCAAGCGTCGGGGAAATGGGCGGGGGGGGGGGGGGAGGTAAGGTTTGAGGGGAATGGGAGTTTTAATATGGAAGAGGAGAGAAAATGGGTATAAAACCTGTCTGCCATGTTTTTAAAGAAAAACCAAGGGACAAAACCGACCCTGTCCGTCGGTTTTTTCCGCACATTGACCAGATTTTGACCCAAATTTTTTTTTTAAAAAAAAAAGGAAACCAACCCTGTCCGTCGGTTTCTTAAAAAAAAATTGTTTAATATTTAAAAAAAAAACAAAATGAATTGCGTATTATTTAAAATATTTTTAAAAATAAACCGACGTCGTCCGTCGGTTTTATATTAATTATTATTATTATTATTTTTTAATAAAACTGACGTGGGACGTCGATTTTTTTTCGCGGAAATATATTTTCAAAATTCTGCCAAAAAAACCGACGCCGTCCTTCGGTTTTCTAATTAAAATAATTAAAAAAAATAGAAATGCAAAAAATCGAAGCAGTGAGTCGGTTTTCCGTCGGTTTTTTAAATTGACGCAGTGCGTCGATTTTTTGGCCGTCGATTTTTGGCAGTTTTTTAGTAGTGTGCTAAATAGAGCACTCATCCAAAGATAGATTAGGCTATTTGCTACTCCATGTGTCCCAATTTATATGAGGGTTTTACTATTTTAGAAGTTAAACAGTTCTTTATTTGACTCCCGTTTTCTCCAACATTTTTTGTATATTGTGAATTACTTATTATGCAAATTATAGTACTTTTTATGTAATTTTTCAAATACGTAAATTTTATCATAAAATACTCGAAAAATCTATGTTTGAATTAAGTTAGATTAATTATTTTGACCCTCGTACTCCAAACCCCCTCATATAAATTGGGATAGAAGGAGTAAAATTGAATATCTTTTAAATGGTGACATCTCAAGCGACTACCCGGCAACCGGTTTTTGAAATACTTCTTATCAGCCCATATAAATTTGGGATTTTTTTGTTTGCAAGCAACCACCCCAAGCTTATAGCATTAATTAGTGAATTTGTCCGCGCTTTGCGTAGTCATGAAAACCCTCAATGACTTTATGAATTTTTTCTCTTTTCTATTATCTAATATTAAGAAAAATATCATTTCAAACAAAAGAGAGACAATAACAACAAAACCTAATAAAAGAAGTTCTATTAAAATTTCTAAGAGAATACTCTGAAGTGGAAGCGAGTATAAATCTGAGATTTTTTTTTTTTTTGTGAGCAACCACCCCAAGCTTATAGCATTAATTCATCTTTTAACTTGAGTTATATTTCCTCCGATCGTCCTAATTAAAAATAAAATTCGTCCAAAATAGTTGTAAGTTTAGAAAATCAATATATATCAATTATTAGTTTTTACATTTGCCCTTACTTAAAAATGTGTGGAGACAGATTAATGTCCTGAAAAAGATAGAAATATTAAATTGAGATCAAAGATTATGATATATAAAGTTAATATAGTCAAATTACCCTTTTAATTAATGTTTTCATAAGACGTGCAAAACAAAAAAAAAAAAAAAAAAAAAAAAAACGTGATAGTAAAATGGATCAGAGGAAGTACATTTTATATCCAGGTGTGAAAACTCCTCTGTTTTACTACCATTGAATCAAGGTTTTCTTCCACGTTATGGGATAATTTAAAACGTGCCTTGTTTATCTAAAACTAGTGAATTTGTCCGCGCTTCGCGCAGTTATAAAAATACCTCGTTAAATTCACAAAATAAATTTTTAAATATTCTAAAGATTATTTTTAGTGTTTCAATCCAATTAATTAGGATTTTTAGTTTTAATTCATGTTGGGGTCAATGCTTCGTTTTTTTTTCTTTTGTAATATTGGATGTCATTAAAAACGTTTGAGCGATCTATATATATATATATATAAAGACAAATATGATTTAGTTTAATTTTTTTATTTTACTCTTAATGACATGATTTTAACCCAATAAGAAATTCATCGCATATTTAAGATCATAAATTTTAAAAATAATTTTTTTTAGTTTTATAACATGTTTATCACATTCATATACAATAGCTGACAGGCTACAATCTACATATTATACTACTGATTAAGAAACAACAATATTATACATAATAGCTTTGGAAAATAATATTCTATATAGTTTTGTACTAATGTTAGCTTTCAGGATTAATCAAAGGAAACTACTGCTTTGAGAAACTGTACAAACTTACAAAAGATAGGAGAATAACCAACATGGTCTATGTTCTTATAGTAAAAACCTAAATAGGAAAAAAGCAAATTAAAAAAAGACTTGAAAAAATATCTTGCAAAAAAAAAAATGGAGTCCATCTCTACATAATTTTCTTCTACATGATTTAGCGGCTTGATTACTGTATTCATCCGTTTGATTATCTTCTTCAGCCGACTTTAGAAGAGGCTTGTCTCCATGACCTCAGGATTTCTCTTACTCGAAGCATTACTTGATTTTTTTGAATTGCTCTTTGCCTTCAAAGAAAATTTTAAACAATGAATCTAATAGTATATACCAAACATTACTTTGAATTGCTTTAAAAACAAAAAGAGTAAAAATTCTATGAACAAACGGGAGTTATAGTTTACCAAATCCAAAATAGCTACAAAAATATTAGAATATCATAAGGGGAAGAGACAAAGAGTTGAATAGCCTCACCAGAAAAAGCTTACGGATAGTTAAATAAAAATAATTAGTATTTTCATAGAAAAGAATTCTTTGCTTACCTTCTCATCTCAGAAACCTCCAACCTTCATATTCATTAGCCTGGAGAAAATTTGATGTCTGAAAATAAGAAAAAGTTAAAAAGGATGAACATAGTATAATGACATTGAAATATAAAATATGTGTAGGGAGAAAAACGCAAGGCAATAACAGTCGTTCCTAATCAACATAGAGTTGTCTACACTTATTCTTTATCTTCATATTTAAATGTAGTATTTGGTAATTAAAGAGGTTTAATGAATTTAAATGCGATATAAGTTACAAGTGAGGGAGCAAATAATGGGAGTTTATACTCAAAAATAGAGGAAGACTACATGCATTTCCATAAAGAAGGAATATGAAAGGTTGAAAACTATTATTGGAAAAGTAATTTCCTTATGGTTGCATTATATCATGTTTAACGTATTTGGCTATATTAACATTGTGAATGTTGATCATTAATTATTAAATTTTTTATCAGAAAAATGAGGTCATTAATTAAACATTTAATACATATGTTTATTGCATTTACAAGTTAATATTCATTTCGTATGTAATGCTCATGCAATTGACTCTTCATCTTCTTAATTTATTACTACAATTTTTTTTTTTTTTTTTTAATTGTCTTTATATGGGCTTTTAAATATAGTTAATGATAAAAATGATGAAGAAAATGTCAAAAAAAGGAGAAAAAAGATAAATGTCAATGGAGGCCATTGAGATGTGCTACATAGGATTGTCTATTCCTAGCTTTATATTATATATAGAATCTACGTCAAAAGTTGAAATTTCCTCTTTATGTTATGCAAAGTTGACGATGTATTTTGCTAATTAATTTCACTGTGAAGCACATAAAAAATCAACGTGCCTACACACGTAATGCTGTATTATTTTCCTTGTGGGATGTTGGAACAATTGCGACACAAATTCAAGCCTCAAAAAAGTAAACAAATTCGTCCCTTTGAATTACATCCGACTTTTATATACGAATAAATCAATACCGTGTATTTTATCACTGATACCATGTATTCAATAAGATCTCACCATACAATCATATTTATTCCTAGTTCTAAAGACAATTATTATCATCGTGTACTAGTAGTACAATAGACAAATAGGAATAAAGCCTTTGTAGTTGGGTGGGAGGGTGGGGGGTGGTTGGCAGGACCCTACCTATTTATCAAAGAAAGATAGAAATACAATTTGAGGAGTTTAATAAGAACTCCCTAAGCAAAAAGGCCAAGGTTTGTTGAATTTGATAGGACGTCCGTTTAATGGCTGAATTGGTCTAGCGTTGGTTTCAAATTCCTGTGTTAAACATGAGAACAAAAAGTCAAGAAAACATTGTCTTCGTTGTTACATATATTTATAAGTAGATTCTTGAAAAAAAGAATGTATATTCTTGAGTTTTTTAATTTAAAATCACATTTTTTGAGTCAAACAAGTTGTAAATAAAAGCTAAATATAATTTTTTTGGGGTTGAGAAAAAATTTTCATGAAAAATTAGTAGGTGATTGGACATAAAACCAATATAGACTAATAAAAAGTGTATTTGAAGTTAAATTGAAAAATGATATTTGAAGTTGAAGTTAGACATGCATTTTATTTGAAAAAGTATTCAAGTTTGAAGTGAATGGACGCAATATATAACCAAATAAGTTTTTGAAAGAAAGAAAGTTGAAAAACAATTAATTTTTTTATGTCCACCTCATGAACAAATCCTCTCTGAGAGATGATAATATAATTAGAAAGAAGATCATATTACTAAAATTATGAGCGTAAGCAACTCACATCATGAACAGCATCTCGAAGCAGTTTCATTTGTCTTCTCATTACAGTTTTAACCTGGGCAATTGAAAAAGCAAAATGATAATATTTAAACCAAAATGGAAGTATTTATATTAGCTAGGGACAACTTCTCTGTGGCTAAATAGAAATATTCTTCGCAATCCCAGTTAGCGATGGATTAACATGAATAATTAAAAAACTATATTATCTACGAGCAATTTAATGACGGATTAGCAATGAAGTTCCTAGTTAATATCAATTTCTTAATCGTGTGTTCAATTTTCCTAATAAAAAGACGGGCGAATTTGATTACATACCTTCCCATCAATAGTCCAGACAACCTCTTTAGTGCAAGGTGGTGTTGTTAGGGAGCCATTATGCCTGTAATATTTTTTCCCGTCCAATTTTATTAGATTTGGATCAATTATTCCAATGTGTCTTTATGCATCTTTTTTATCAGCAAGAGCTCTTAAATCCTTCTCTATCTGTGATTAGATGTAAAGAATATCAAGAATCTGAAAAATAAGACCGGTCAAATTATACTGATAGTGTTACAAAACAAATTTGTGTTTACTATGGATAGAAACAAATCAGGCCATAATCCAATCTCGTAGACGAATCCAATGACAGCAATCTTCTTTCCATCATGTGTTTCATGTACCAAATGACCCTCCATATCATACCTACATTTAATTTGTTGGTATATCTGAATTCCTGATGCAAATATAAAGAATTAAAACAACCAAAGTTACAAAAGAAAAATTAGATTAAGGTTTAGAAAGACACATATGGAGTGATGGAGGTTAGAAACTTTGTGCCAATAATTCTTCCAATCCTTGCCTTTGGGGACCCAATACTAAAGCCCCCAAAAGTATTATCTTAAACCATTATGTAAAACATACTAGCTATTTCCAAAATTTTAACATTTTTTATATGGTTGAGATTGTACAGATCAGTGACTAAATAATGATAATTTTTCCTCTCTGTGTATGTTAATTTACTTTTCATATTTTTTATTATTTCATCTAAGTTTCAACTCAATTTTTCTGAATTATTTGTTTCCTTTTGCGACGTCTAATTGATATTCATAAATCAGACAACAACATTTATTTTCGTGAATTAATTATAAGAGACCTATCAAATAAGACAAGCAACCTTTATATATAGTACATTTTAAATTACATTTATAATACACCGTCTGCATATAAGTTAACTCTATGAATATATCACTAATAAAAAATCACTATGTTCTCACTGAAATTTCGCACTGAAAAATATTCTGTGGCTATTCTCATTGAATGTTGGTGGGAAAAACCTAAATAGTACTAGTGTTTTCATACGAAAAAATTAAGAAGTTTCCCAGTGTTTCAATGGGAACCTGTTCCCACATAAGTTTTCTCAATGAACTAGTTCGGTGAGAATGAGGTGGGAAAATCAAGTTTTATAACACAAATTTTCACTAAATATTGGTGGAAAAAACCTCTGTTTCTAGTAGTATATGTAAGCTGGTGAGTATGCCTTTTACCATCTATAGTATGTTCAGAAGGTGTGTGCCAATGAACTTATTTGAGTTGATATTGAATTCCATTTATCTTCAAGTATCCTCCATCATAAGTGGCTTGGCAAGTAGTTATATATGAGTATATTTTCTTCTGAGTGCAAATTTAAGTTTTTTTTTTTTTAAGGTTAAATTATGATTAGAATTAGCAAATGTGACTGAGCAACGCCAATTTCTTCTATTTTGTCTTGCAGGTTCTAAGGCCTCTTGGATTCCCAGCAAAACCAAAGATTTCTTCTATTCTAGCAAGTGTATGTATTCCATCTCACAGTCAAAAAAGCATTGTATGATTGTGTTCTCCCTCATTTCTATCGGGTTGGTCTAAATCAATATTTATATAGATGAACATGTATTTATAGATCAATATTGACAACTAATAACATTATTCAAGGAGTTGAAAGACTCAATTAGCTTTGTTTAAAGTTCTTTAATTGTTATATATCTATTTGATTGTAGTTGTGTACATATTTCTTTATGATCTGCCCCAATTTTGTTATGATCAACAGGACTAATCCTGTAGAAAAATATTTTTGCTTAAATATATTTCCTTTCTGTAATGTTGGTGGAGTAGCTATATACATGTAAAATAGAAACGAGATTTTTCTGGTAAATGATAGTTTGTCAAATTTGACTGATGAACTTTTTTAGACTTTTACACACTATTTTCCCATTTTATTTGATGCACAACATTAAAATCATGCTATCAAAAGATTTTAAAAAAATTGGATTATCTTTTGCTTTCATCTTTTTCCTTCAACAACTAACTTTCAACTAATTTTCAACTAATGTACTACGATGGATACCACATAAATATTTTTTTTTCCTTCAACAACTACTTTCATCTTTTTTCTTCAACCACTAATTTTGAACTAATTTACTAAGATGGATTCCACATAAAGATTTTTCAATTTTTTTCTTTTTTCTATTTCTAAATATTTGTTTTTATTTTTATTAATATGTATATTAATGTCTGCGCGCTTTGTAAAACCTTTGAAACAATTTCGACAAACTTCTCCTTCTTCAGCTAAAGCATGAGAACGATGACTAATACTAAATTAAAAAAAACAATAATAACCTAATAAGTATTGCGATTCACTTTTTCGAAAAATCTCATGAATATTTATAGAAACCATAAGAGAATTGCACAAAATGAGAGGGTCCATCGGGAGTAGAGAAAGAGAGAGGGACGGGGACGGGGACGGGGACGGGGATGGGGATGGGGATGGGGATGGGGATGGGGACGGGGATGGGAAGGGATGTCAAAGAATAAACACAAGAAATTAAGATTTAATAACAATTTCGTTAACAATATGATGCAAAAGAAATGCTAATACGTGTGAAAATCATGAATTGGCCAACTAAGTAATTATTTGCAAGTCAACAACTATTTTATACCATTGATTCTTCTTTTGAATTTTCTTTTTCTGTTTTAGTTTGTTCATTCGTGCATATTCTTCACTAATATTATTTTTTCGCATTGTCTAATATATTTGTTTTTATATACTCATTTATGGAATTTCAAAGGAGTTTTAGATTAATAAGAAGCACCCCATAATATACGTAGATGTTTCAACTAATTATATTTGATTGTTTTAACTCAAGCTGCGCGAAGCGCGGGACAATTTACTAGTTATATCTATTAGAGCAGGTTACTTACTACTCTCTTTCAATTTATGTGTCTTACTTTTCTTTTAATTTGTTTCGAAATTCGAACATCCTATCTAACATGTTAAGACCATAAGGCTTAGAGTATTTTGGTACATTACACGTATATTCAGCTTAAAATCATAAGATTAAAAAGTCTCTCTTACTTAAACTTTGTGCTCAATCGAACTAAGACACATAAATTAAAACGAATGCAGTATTTATTTTAGGTTATCAATGAATACTTATTATTAACTAGAATTGCCTACAATTAATTTTAAATGATTTTGTTGTGTAAATATATTTTACCAACTTAAAACTAGTAAAACTCTTTCTATTTTGATTTAGGTGGCAAGAAATATCGGATAACTTGTGGATTAATATAAAATGAGATATAATATGAAAAGACGACGACTCCTTTTTGAGAATGTTCTCATGATTTTTTTTTTTTTGCTAATTGAAATTCTATCCAATTGATGTCTGCGATCAACTTCTTTATTGAAAATGAATTCTCTTTTTGTTACTCAATATTTGTCGCATGCATGCCCATTTATGAATTATGACAATATACGAGTGGTACATCATGGTTATCAACTTGTCTATTCATGTAGCCTGGAATATTTAGAACTTTATCATTCGCCCAGTTGATGTGGACATAGATAAGCACGTCAGAATCAGGAATTAATTTTGTTTCTAGTTTTCTATTTCTGTTAGAAGCTTGAAGCTCTGTTAATGGAGTCAAATGAAGAGGAGATTCTAAACTATACAAGTCTAAAATTGACGTTGTGTGTTGAAATTCCAATTTCGTTGCGCTATTAGTTGTCCCCATTCCAAAGGATAATTTTAAAAGGCACATGCATTTTGATTTAGCTTCTAATAGTAAGAAATTTTGGAGAAAGTTCCAGCTTAATGTAATTCGAGACTTTCTGTCCTAGAAAGGAAGTATGATGTTCAATTTTAACAGATAAATCATTAGGTTCAACAATTTTAGTACTTATTTAATACGTAATTCTAAAGAATGACATTTATCTAGAAGCGGAAGCTACAAAATTATGTTCAAGTAATTACTGTACCATTCGCTTACTTCTCAACAATTTCCATAGTTCTTTAACTTTTTTCAATTTTCAAGTTTCATGATGTAAAATTTTCAAATGTTTGTTACATCTATTCATTTAAATATGAATTATTGGATTAGACTGTCCAAAAAATGTTTTTGTGAACAATATGAACTGTTTCTTCATTTTCATTCTTTTTGTATTCACCTTTTGGTTATTAATTTACAAGGTAGGGTCCACATGGCACATTAATTAATTAAGAAAAAAGAAAATTTGATTTTTCTAGTTGAAAAAGAAGAAAAGGCGGAGGAATAGCAACATGTGCATGACCTTCATTTTCATTATATCAATGTAGCTTGCCTCGTGAAATAGCAACGAAATTTTTTCAGGCATTTGTAATTCGCAGCCTAATTAACATTTTGCTTCGAACATAAGAGTTGCTAAGAGTAAAATTTGAGAAAAAGAGTTGAGTGTATGGGAAATCTTTCAAGAACTTTTGTAGGAATATCTTGTATTGCTAAATAGAGCACTCATCCAGCATAGATTAGGCTGTTTGCTACTCCATGTGTCTTGTTTTTATATGAGTGTTTTACTATTTGAGGAGTCAAACAGTTCTTTCTTTGACTACAATTTTCTCTAACATTTTCGTATATTGTGAATTACTTATTATGCAAATTTATAGTAATTTTTATGTAATTTTTCAAATACGTAAATTTTATCATAAAATACTCGAAAAATTTATGCTTGAATTAAGTCTGATTAACTGCTTTGACCCTCGTACTCCAAACCCCCTCATATAAATTGGGATAGAAGGAGTAAAATTGAATATCTTTCAAATGGTGACATCTCAAGCAACTACCTGGCGACCGGTTTTTGAAATACTTCTTATTAGCCCATATAAATTTGGAATTTTTTTGTTTGCAAGCAACCACCCCAAGCTTATAGCATTAATTAGTGAATTTGTCTGCATTTGGCGTGGTCATGAAAACCCTCATTGACTTTACGAATTTTTTTTCTTTTTCTAATACTCTAATATTAAGAAAAATATCATTTCAAACAAAAGAGAAACAATAACAACAAAACCTCATAAAAGAAGTTCTAATAAAATTTCTAAGAGAATACTCTGAAGTGAAAGCGAATATAAATTTGGGATATTTTTTTTTGTTGTGAGCAACCACCCCAAGCTTGTAGCATTAATTCATCTTATAACTTGGGTAATATTTCTTCCGGTCTTCCTTATTAAAAATAAACTTCGTCCAAAATAGTTATCAGTTTAGAAAATCAATATATATCAATTATTAGTTTTTACATTTGCCCTTACTTAAAAATGTGTGGAGAGGGATTCATGTGCTGAAAAAGATAGAAATATTAAATTGAGAACAAAGATTATGATATATAAAGATAATGTAGTCAAATTACCCTTTTAATTAATGTTTTTATAGGACGTGCAAAAAAAAACATGACAGTAAAATGGATCAAAGGAAGTAAATTTTATATCCAGGCGTGAAAACTCCTCTGTTTTACTACCATTGAATCAAGGTTTTCTTCCACGTTATGGGAGAATTTAAAACGTGCCCTGTTTATCGAAAAATCTACGTCAAAAGTTGAAATTTCCTCTTTATGTTATGCAAAGCTGACGATGGATTTTGCTAATTAATTTCACTATGAAGCACATACAAATCCACGTGCCCACACACGTAATGCTGTATTATTTTCCTTGTGGGATGCTGGAACAATTGCGACACAAATTCAAGCCTCAATAAAGTAAACAAATTCGTCCCTTTGAATTACTTCTGACTTTTAACATACGAACAAATTAATACCGTGTATTTTAGTATTGATACCATATATTAGATGAGATCTCACGATACAATCATATTATCATAATATCATATTTATATATATTAGATGAGATCTCACGATACAATCATATTATCATAATATCATATTTATTTCTAGTTCTAAATACAATTATTATCATCGTGTACTAGTAGTACAATAGATAAACAGGAATAAAGCCTTTGTAGTGGAGGGGGGGTTTGGCAGGACCCTCCCTATTTATTAAAGAAAGATAGAAATACATTTTGGGGGAGTTTAATAAGAACTCTCTAAGCAAATGGCCAAGGTTTGTTGAATTTGATAGGACGTCCGTTTAATGGCTGAATTGGTCTAGCGTTGGTTTCAAATTCCTGAGATAAACATGAGAAAAGAAAAGTCAAGAAAATATTGTCATCATTGTTATATAGGTATAAGTAGATTCTCAAAAAAGAACGTAGATTCTTGAGTTTTTTAATTGAAAACCACATTTTTCGAGTCACACAAATTGTAAATAAAAGCTTAATAGAGTTTTTTTTGGGGTTGAAAAAACTTTCATGAAAATTTTAGTAGGTGATTGGACATAAATTGAATGATATTTAATAAAAATAGTATTTGAAGTTAAATTAAATAATATTTGCAAGTTGAAGGTAGACATGCATTTCACTTGAAAATCTTGAAGTTTGAGGTGAAAAATGGACACAATATACAACCGAATAAGATTTTGGAAGAAAAAAGGTTGATTTTTTTTTTATGTCCACATCATGAACAGATCCTCTGTGATAGATGATAACATAATTACAAAAAATATTATATTGCTAGAATAACGGGCGTAAGTAACTCACATCATGAACAGCATCTCGGAGCAGTTTCATTTGTCTTCTCGTTACAGTTTTAACCTGAAAAATTGAAAAAACAAAATGACAATAATTAAAATTACTTTCAAAATGGAAGTATTTATATTAGCCAGGGACAAATTCTGTAGCTACACAGAAAAATTCGTCGCTAATTTGGATTAGCGACGGATTAACATGAATTATTAAAAAACTATATTATCTACGAGCAATTTAATGACGGATTAGTGGTGAAGTTCCTAGTTAATTTCAATTTCTTAATCGTGTGTTCAATTTTCCTAATAAAAAGACGGGCGAATTTGATTACGTACCTTTCCATCAATAGTCCAGACAACCTCTTCAGTGCAAGGTGGTACTGTTAGGGAGCCATTATACCTGTAATAATTTTGGCCGTCCAATTTTATTAGATTTGGATCAATTATTCCAATGTGTCTTTCTGCATCTTTTTTATCAGCAAGAGCTCTTAAATCCTTCTCTATCTGTGATTAGATGTAAATAATATCAAGAATCTGAAAAATAAGACCGGTCAAATTATACTGATAGTGTTACAAAACAAATTTGTGTTTACTATGGATAGAAACAAATCAGGCAATAATCCAATCTCGTAGACGAATCCAATGACAGCAATCTTCTTTCCATCATGTGTTTCATGTACCAAATGACCCTCCATATCAAACCTGCATTTAATTTGTTGGTATATATGAATTCCTAATGCAAATATAAAGATTTAAAGCAAAAAAAAGTTACAAAAGAAAAATTAGATTAAGGTTTAGAAAGACAAATTGGAGTGATGGAGCGAGTAAGTTTTGTTAGAAACTTGTGCCAATGATTCTTCCAATCCTTGCCTTTGGGGCCCAATACTAAAGGCCCCCAAAAGTACTATCTTAAACCATTATGTAAAGGATACTATTTTCAAAATATTAATATTTTTTATATGGGTGAGATTGTACAGATGACTGAGTAAATAATGATAATTTTTCCTCTCAGCGTATGTTCATTTACTCTTCATATTTTTGATGATTTCATCTAAATTTCAACTCAATTTTTCTATGTTTAACTCTATGAATATATCACAATAAAATATTATTTTCACTGAAAAATGTTTAGTGGCTATTCTCATTAAATGTTGGTGGAAAAATAATGTTTTCACACGGAAAAATTAAAGTTTCTCAGTGTTTCAATGGGAACCTGTTCGCACCATGCATTTTCCCAAGCTGATTTGGTGGGAATGAGGTTGGAAAATCATATTTTATAATACAAATTTCCACTGAATGTTGGTGGAAAAAATCTTTGTTTCTAATAGTCCATGTAAGTTGTGAGTATACCTTTTACCATTAATAGTATGTTCGGCAGGTGTGTGCCAATGAACTTGTTTGAGTTGATATTGAATTCCATTTATCTTCAAGTATCCTCCATCATCCCATCTCAACTGCATTTATAAATTAATAATCACTCATTATAAAGTTGTTTCAAACTTTTAATTATTAGTAGTACTGATCCACAATATCAATTTACGTACCATTAAATCATGGCCTCTGTTCAAGAGAGTGGCCTTCGAGGGTTTGTAGTATCTTTGAAGTATTCCTAAATTAGATACAACTTCAACATTTTTGTTAAGAAGATCAATTGGAGACTGCATTGTTCCATTTTTACAGGTGCCCCATTCATTTGGATGAATATCGCCCCAGTTAGCTGGTCCATTCTCCGCGTTTTCATCGTAACTAAACTCACTCTCATCATCTACAATTACCCAAACATAGGAAAATCAAAGCTTTATAGATACACTGGGAGTGCAGAAGAATTTTTGTTATCAACTCACATAAAAAAAAAAAAATTAAATGTAACCGTCATATATAAAAAGTGTGCATCAGTAGCCTAAAAAATAACACAGATTAAAGTACGTTAATATTGCAAATTAAAATTATTTAGACTATTAGTATATATAAGTTATATCCAAAAATGAAAGGCCATGCACGAGCTAAAATCAAACAAGCAGAATTGAAAAAACACTGGAGGTTCTATTTCAAATACTTTTAACGTACCAACTTCTCCAGATCTTGCAAGAAATGCACTTGAAAGGAAAAGCAATGATATGAACAAGATTTTGGTTATTGCTTCCATATTCATATTATATCTTCAACTGTTGATGAGATGTTTCATTAGTTGATGAGAAACTTTAGAGAACGCCTGGATCATATATAGGGGGGAAGTTAGGCCAATGTGTGAAGCTGACCAAAAAGAAGTTGCTTTTGACTAAACTTCTTGTGCCAAATTTTATTTGGATAAAAGTTATATGAACTGATACAATCATAAATTTTACACCATCATTGTAATTATATCTATTATAGCAGGTTACTACTCTTTTTCAATTATGTGTCTTACTTATCTTTTAGTTTGTTTCGAATATCATTTTCTATATTTAGTAATTCTTTAATTCCAGCATCCTATCTAACATGTTAAGACCACAAGGCTTAAGAGTATTTTGGTACATTACACATATATTTAGTTTAAGACCATACGATTCAAAAGTCTCTCTTACTTAAACTCTATGATCTATCGAACTAAGACACATAAATTAAAACAAGCGTAGTATTTATTTTAGGTTATCAATGAGTACTTATTAAACAGAATTATCTGCAATTATTTTTTTAATGATTTAATTGTGTAATATATTTTACGAACTTAAAACTAGTCAAACTCTTTCTATTTTAGTTTAGGTGGCAGGAAAAATAGGATAACTTGTGGATTAGTATAAAATGAGATATATGAAAAGACCGAGGACTCCTTTTTGAAATTGTTATCTTGAGTTTCTTGCAAATTGAAATTCTATTCAATTGATGTCCGCAATCAGCTTCTTTATTGAAAATGAATTCTCTTTTCGTTTCTCAATTTTATTTCTTACATGCATGCCCATTTGTGAAGTGATACATAATGGCTGTCAACTTGTCTATTCATGCACCCTGAAATATTTAGACCTTTACCATTCGCACAATTGACCTGGACATAGATAAGCACGTCCGAATCAGGAATTAATTTTGTTTATTGTTTCCTATTTCTTATATAGTACTATCTTGTTACTTATTTAATTTGTTAATGTAGTTGTAAGTTCTCACATATATATGCATGCAGAAAATACTAATATAATAGAAAAAAACTATCTTTTTTGTATACTTTCCCCGGTTCCGTTGCTACCGTGGGCTTTATGCAATTGATCGGATTATCGGGAAGGACGCACCTTTGGTGTACCAGTTAACGTGTCCAGGGTAAACTCTGGGTAGCCAAGTGAGGAGCGGATAACTACTGAAAGCATCTAAGTAGTAAGTCCACCTCAAGATGAGTGCTCTTCTATTCCGACTTTTCCAGAGCCTCCGGTAGCACAGCCGAGACAGCGACAGGTTCTCTGCCCCTGCTTCGTTTGTCAGTGTTGATACATTATGGTTGTGACTTCATACCTGTCACTTCATGTTGCATGGACTAATTAAAACTTTTACCATTCGCACAATTAGATCTGAACATAGATCCTATATATATGCACGTCTGATTTCCGAATCAGCAATTAATTATATATGTCGTTTTCTATTTCTTGTTTATTAATCTCGTGAATGGAGGTGTAAATTCTCATGCTTATTCCAATACGACGTGAGTGTGTTTGTCGTTTTCTATTTCTTATATAGTACTATCTTGCTAATTAATCTCGTGATGGAGGTGTAAATTTACATGCTTATTCTAATACGACGTAAGTATGCTGGCTTAGGAGGGTGCTTTACCCCAACTTTTTGCTCGTTTTGTGCAATGGCAAGTTCCACCATTGTTTGTTTTAAATACAAACAAAGTTGGAATCATTTTGTTAAGCTAATTAAGCCAGACTGTTTATTGGATAGTTTATTAATTCGGCTCTTTGTAATGAAGACAATGCCAGATTGCCAAATGCCAGTACATCTGACCATCGGGTCTAGAATGATGCATATTAGTATGAAATAATATTTCCTTATTAACCAAAAAAAGAGAAAAGGTATCTGGATATATCAAGGATGAGATGGGTTAACCATAAAATAAAAATTTATTCATGTTTTTGTTTACCCCGAATTCGGATAATCAATTAAATTTGTGAGTAGGTATAGGATACGTGGTTAAGCCTCAATCTATTCGATGGAAAATATATATATAGGTATGATACGAAGAAAGTAATAATAATCGAGATCCATTGTAGATTCGTGTATCTAATAACATATGAATATTGCTTGATTGGATAGATTTAGGATATGAACACAATGAATCCGGACCAAAATCCGATATTGAGGAGAGATTTGTATATATTTGCTAATACAAAGTGTTCTTTTTTCCTTGGAGCCAGCCCTTACAAAGGAGGGGGATGCCCCATATTTATAGTGTTGCCTCCATGGGCTTCGTACAACGTGAACTAATAAAATAATAATAACAAGGACAGCTCTGAACGGATTTGGTGGGATTAGACTGACGGCGCCGTCTGACACACGCATGGTTGGTGGTTGACCATGGCAGGACGCTACTGACGCGTGGCTCACGGACCAACGGCCGTACGGACCAACGGCCACACGGACCAACGGCCACGCGGACCAACGGCTACACCGGACCAACGGCCCTGACCGTCTCGGCGATAAAGGTGGTGGACCAAATGGTGTCCTTGCTCAGCTCCGGTCCAAGCGCTCCTCCGGTTTAGCTCGAATGTCATCAGGCACGTTCCTCTCTTCCTTCCCTCGGTCCTCGTTTCATCGGTTTACGTTATATCCGGTTTTTACCGTATACAGTTTTAAGTTTACGTCAAATAAACAAACATAAAATAACTTTCGCAATCAAACCGTCGCAATTTTTTCCGGACTAAGAAACCAAAAAATAAAATTTGAAAATGATTTTGAACACCTAGCTCTCTGTTTTTTATCAGTAGGGCTTCAGCTGCCAGTATACTCCAATTGTACACGTAGAAACATGATTAAATGTCGATATTTAAATGAAGATTAGGGTAGAAGGTTAGTAGATAGTTAAGCGTTATTTCTCTTTTCAGCGGGATTAGGCTTGCTAGTTGTCCGGAGCATCGTGTCTGTCGTATTATTAGACTTATTCATGTAGTTTCTTGCTTTTGATATCTCTTACCATCTATTGTTTATTGTGTCTCATCACACTATTTCGCGGTTGTTCGTGCCTTTTTTTTTTCCTGAAGCGTTGTACTTCTTTTCTTATTAGTTGTCATATATTTTCTTTACTATCGTATTTACTTTTTCATAACTACTTTGATTTGCTGCACTTGAACTGAAGGTCCTTCGTAACAGCCTCTCTACCTCCACGAGGTAGCTAGGAAGGGGTAAGTTATGCGAACACTCTATCCTTTCCAAACCCACTTGTGAGATTACAGTAGTTATGTTGCTGGTGTATTAAGCGCTCTATATATCATTTTGAAATTATAGAAAAGGGCATGGTCCGCTTATGAAATGTTTTTTAAGATTTTATTCTATACAAGTCTAAGTTGGCAGGGTGTGTTGAAACTTTTTTAATCTTGTGGTTGTGCCTAGCTATGATGGAAATTTAAATTCATACACACATTCTAATAGTCATTTTGGAGAAAACTCCAACTTTTTTTCTTTGTCTAATTTGATCGCTTCTCAGCTTTTGAAATTCTGGGCATATTGTTTCACGAAATTTCTTGTACATGGCAGACAAATGTGACTAACCTTATTTGTAACATTATTCCTTATTGTACTTAGTGATAATATTATTTTTAGTCTTTCAGTTGTGAATAAATTTTAATTTTGGTCCTTGTATTATGCAATATATTCAACACATTTAATCTTCAATTAAATAAAAAAAAAATTGTCTCTTTATGTAGGAAATATCTTATATTTAAACTATTTTTAGAAGTACATCACCCTCAATAAGGATTGACAATATAAGTTTAACATAACAAGGGAGTATATTAAATGGTAAAACAATGTACTTTAGGACATTAGTTTTGATTCACAAGCAAAGGGATCAAAAATGCACATTTCAAGTAATTAAAAGTTAAATGTGTTTAATTAAATACCGTCGGAACTAAAATTAAAATTTAACAATGACTAACGGACCAAAAATATTATTAATCCTTGTATTAATACACTGTCTCTCAGAGCCAAATTCCATCTAACCGTCCAACTCTTTTCTCCAGAAAACAGATCTTATTGATTCATATCAATTTAATTTACAACTAATCAATTTATTTTACAGTCAATTAGTTTAGTTTTTAAAATTGGATTCAGATATAGAGTATGTAATAATTTTTGAAACTATAATTTGAATTATAGTTTAGTCTATACATTGAAAATTGAGAACATTTTTGTCAACGAAAGGACAAGTAGATTAGGCTTTGGTTATAGGCAAAATCTTCAACGGTTACGTTCTTCCTTATAGAGGCTACTATTGTTTTAATGGCGTTCTTAAAAAAAGATCAAATCCTCAATATTATAAATTTAGGGGTTTATGGCTCAATCTTATGGATTTCTAAGTTTATATTTCAAATTTCAAGCCAATACATACATAGATATTTCATGTATATAATCTTGTGTATATGAAGCTAATCAATTACTTCGTTCAGCAAAAAAAAAAAAAAAAGACTAATCAATTACAATTGAATATCACATCATCCAGTTGTTAATAACTCAGTTTAACTCAACTTAATCAATAACCATAACTCAATTTCAACATTAATAACCATATAAGATATAAGAGATTAAGTTATACACACCGTCAATGTAAGAACTTTTTTATACCGTCAGGTCACCTTTACATATTGAGGTAGGTAACTTGTCCTATTTTCAATATCACAAATCCCACATTTAAAAGAAAATTACATATAAATATCTTTTCGGTGAATTAATAGTGTAAAAAATTTCTTACACTGACGATATGTATGTAAGACTTAAATTCATGTTATATTAATACTACAATTAAATAAAAATAAGAAATATAATTACCCTGAATTTTATAGACCAAGCTTGATTCCTCTTCTTCTTTTCCATCTATTTATCATCTTTTTGTTTCCTCTATCTATCCATCTATTTACCTATTTTCTCTCTCTATCGATGTATCTACCTATCAAGTTTGATTTTTTCTTCACCGTTTCCTTCTTTTCCTTATCTCTACTTCTATATCTATTTATCTAATCTATGACGGCTGGTAGGCTTCAAAGGAGCTAATTGCCTTGCATTTTATTAGTATAAGCTTCGTTGTGTTGACATAATATTCTGCTTGCCGATGGAGGCCATTGATTTTCCTGGTTAGCAACTTCAAAAAGAAGATTAATGCTCGATTTGCAACTTGTTAATTCCTGCCAAATTTATAGCCCAAGATTACTTTCGATACTGACTAACAAAGGAAACCGATAAACCGCAAACCGAGTTAAACCGGAAAAAAAAAAACCCCGATTAGTGGTTTGAGTTGGTTTGGTTTGGTATTGAGAGAAAAAACCCGATCACAATAGGTTTGGTTTGGTTTTGACTAAAAAAAAAGTCCAACCGAGGCCAAACCGACCCGATTATACATATACAATTTTTTAATTATCTTATACATATATAATTTATGAATGTTTTTATACCTTAATCAAAGTTTTAGCTTCATAATATTTTGACATTAGGTTTGGCTTATAATTTTTAGCCCATATTACCTATACATGTCCAGCAAATTACAAAAAGTCAAAACCAAAACGAAGTTTACAACTGTAGTGTTTACACCTCTACAGTTGTAACAGTTTACATGATTTAGAGTATTACTTTATGAATTCTAAGGTGGATTCTTATATTTGCTATATTTTTGTTTTGTCTAAGACAACAATTATAGAACAAGTGTGACATTTACATTTTAATGTTGTCATAAGTGGATGTGCATGTTTGACTTGGAAAAAGAAATTTTTGTTAATGACCAGCAAGAGATCAAGAAAAAATGGGTAACCGACCCACTGGAACCAAGAAGACCGGTAGCACAGTTCAAATCAAGGGACAACCAATTGAGCAGAAAAGCAACTGTTGTGGCCAATTGCTGATGTTATTGCTGAATCCCTCTGTTCCAATTGCAAAATATTAAACAGATTGTAACTAAAAATAAAAAATAAATAAAAAACTGGACAGAGAGAAAAAGGGTCGTTTTTTAATTTTTGGTCAAGCAAATGCTATTGTAAGATGCTTCGCATCGACAAAAAAAACCGAAAAAACTGACAAATTCGAAAAATCCGAGAAAATTCAAGAAAACCCGAAATTGAAAAACTCGACTTTTGTTGGTTTGATTTGATTTATGAATTTAAAAGCCCGATATTATTGGTTTGGTTTGATATTTATAAAATCCGAACCAACTAGTCCATATACACCCCTACTGACTATAACGGTGAAGGATGTTAAAATCACTCCACATTGGTTTTTAGGCCTCTTTATTAGATATCTTGCAATTAATCTTATTCACACCAAGACTTCAAAACTCACAAAAGGTAGACATTATTCACCCAGCTATTTCTCCTGTTGGAGTTAGCTTGTTTGGTCAAGTTTGAAAATCAACTTATTTTAAAAAGTGCTGATGTCAAAAGTACTTTTTTCAAAAGTAGCAATCTGTATTTGACTAAATATTAGAGCAACAACTTTTTTCTACTTCTAAAATATAGTTTCTGATTCTATTCAAAAACACATATATTTTTCCTATAAACTTTGTCGAACACCTCAATTTTCTAAAAAAAAAAAAATTGATTAGCTAGTACTATTACCCAAACACAGCCAAAATAGGCTATAAAATCTGAAAAAGTCATTTAAATAGGCAGAGGAAGAGGAGATTAGCTAGTACTATTACTCACCACGATGCCTCTCAGAATGCAGATTACTATGCAATTCTTTGATTACTTTGATAATGAATAATTTAATCAAAATCAACTTATTTCAAAATAAGTCATTCAAAGATCCACATTCCTAGATTAAAATTATACCACATCATACAAATTGACAAAAAAACAATTTCAAAATAAGGCAACGTCACAGTAAAATAACTGCTGACTGGTTGACTTTTGGTGTATCATAAAATCCACTGGCAATAAACTGAGATTCTTTAAATTATATTTCACCATGCGGATAAATTGTTTTCCTTCAACTCCATCATTTGGATTGTTTTAAGGGCCATCTTATTCGTCTAATATGGCAATCCCACTTAGTCTTGCCTCATTTGGCGGAGTACCTCAGAATAAATTTTAAAAAACAGTATTAACATGAAACCTAGATTTATTTTCTATATAAACATTGTTAATCTTACTTATACCTCACAATTGCTAACGACAAACATCCTTTAGGTCTTCTTATTGAAAAAAATCCAGGTAAGTTTAAATTTCACCAAATTTTTCATTGTATATTATCATCAAATGTCCAAATAACAAAGATCCTCAATTTATTTTTGAGTTTAACCTCCAGGGATCTTTATATAAATAGCCAATCGGAATCATTGTTTATTTTTCCTAGCCGGTATACATAGATTATGCACTTATTATACATACATCCACCGGCTATTTTTAGTTTGATAGGTTAGCAGGACATCTATTTAGGTTAATTCTGATCTAACGTCGTCTCTGCATTGATTGCTTTGATCGATCTTCTTTTACAACATCAGGCAAAATAACTACATCTACAAATAACTGTCTACGTTATCCCTAATTTCATGACCTAGAAAGTATATGACCATCTATAACCAGTTAAATATAATTATAGTGTAAATATTCCTTATATCGTTTGTATATATAAGTTAAATGGCAGGAGGAGATCAAAAGAAGTCTGAAAAAATGAGAATCGTTGTTGTTGTTTTAGTTATGTTGGTGATGAGTTCTTGTTCGGCTACTACAAGCAGAAGTTTGAATAATGAGCAGCAGCCTGGAGGAACAAGAACTATGGATAACCACCATTATATGAGTGGGCAAGACTTCAATAACAATTATGGTGGTGAAGGTGCTACTCCTAAAGGAGATAACACAGATGCTGGAAAGATCTAATATACAACGTATATGCATAGTATATATATATATCTATTAGTGAATGGGAATAAGTTGTGTGCGGTCAAAGTTCATCTCCATATTTGACCTTACGTAAACATGGTAGTTGAAGTATGCTTTATAATCTTGCTTTGGCAGTTGTAAGTGAAGTTATACTTGGAGTTTATGTTAAAGATTTGTCTATTTTTGTAGCAAAAACTTCATATCAATACCTTATCTGTATATATATGGCTAAGTTTAATTTTTATATATATTGATATATGCACGTTGTAAAAGATACTAGCACGATCAAGTCATTACAAAGTATACATTATAACTTTACAAAAATATTTCATAATCATTTTTTATATAAATTAAATTACACCGATAATATAAAAAGTTTATGCTGCCAATGAATGCAACTTAGATCCATATAGCCAAACTTCATGTAGTGTGTAGTTGGACCACAATTTTAATTTTCGTCATTCTCCTCCAATATTTTGTCATTATATGTATCATTTTTCTCACTGTTCGATATCTGGGGACAGCTCCAAGCTGCCTCCAACACCCTTTCGGAATGATCATGGATCAAGGGCGGCTAATGAAATAAATAGGCTAAAGTCAATTCCTAATTAGAAGCCTAAAAAATTATTTATTTTAGCTTTATTTGAATTATATTCTCCAACTTTCTGAGATGTATATGCAAAGATTCAGTATTTTTAAAATATTTTATTTAATTGACAATATGACCATTTAATTTTTTCTTGAAATATTGTTGATCGTAGGTTAAAAATTTATTTCATCAAATGTAACTGTTATCGAAATTATTAATATCTAAAAAGCAATGTAGATAAGCAATATTGTTAGTGTGTTACCAATCATCCGAGATTTGACCTGGGTCCATTATAGGATGTAATGGTTGTCCTTGTAGAAAATGAGATTTGTTAAAAATATCAAAAAATTATCCCCAATGAAGTTGAAAATAGGTTGTCTTGAATTTTGACCTCGTTTATTCCATGAGCAAGCGTTCAAGGTCAAAATTCAAAACGTATAGAACATAAACATAATTTTATGAAACAAGCGGGATCAATTGTTCAAAATTAATCACCTCCAAGGTCATTCTTATAAATCATCCAAAATATTAATATGTAGATCACTATTGTCAGACGTTGAACAAGCCCAAAAGAGACTCAGATGCATTTGCTTCAGATAGTAGCTGAATCAATTAGGCCTAAATTTGTTACTAGGGGTGTACATGGATCGGGTTGGTTTGGGTTTTTCAAATACCAAACCAATTGTGTCGGGTTTTTAAATCTATAAACCAAACCAAACCAATAAAAGTCGGGTTTTTCAACCTCGGGTTTTTTCAGTAAAGTCTTCATACAAAACATATAACTTGTGCTTCAAATATTTCTTTAGTCCTAGTAAGATACAACTATCTAATTAAAGTGTTTCTTAAGAAAATAACACAAAATGTGAGATGAGTGATGACATTGTACTAAAATATTTAACACAAAAAAGTAATGAAATCATTATGAAAATGATCATAATCTAAAAATACTAAGTCATGCTAAAATAAGTATAGGTAATAAGTATTAATTACATGACAAAATATTATAGAAAAACTTAAATAACTTTATGTATTTTCACTGTCTAAACTAATGCAAAACCAAGAATAGATATCCGACATTATTGTTATTCCTAGTGTTCGAATTGAATTTATTTTGTTTGCATTAGTATTGATTTGAGTTACTAACATCAATGGGCTATAAAACTTATGGACATTCAAAGTTGTAAGTCCAAACTTGAAATAATATAAAAGACAAAACAATGAAAGTCTAAGAAATGTATATAAGTTACATTATAAATAAATGTTTTTATGCATAAAATACTTTTAAAAATTATATACATGTAATGTCGGATTGTTTTGGTTCGGTTTGACTTTTTTTAGTTAAAACGAAACCAAACCAATTACGATTGGGTTTTTTGTTTCCAATACAAAACCACTAGTCGAGTGTTTTTTCTCGGTTTGATTCGGATTTTCGATTTGGTGCGATTTGTCGGTTTTCTTTCTACATCCCTAGTGTTACAAGTCCAACGTCCATCCGAAAAACAATTGGACAGGCTTTACCTTGTGATAACTCCATTCAATCAAAAGCTTTTGAATGTGAAGTCTAGGTATATATATATATATAGTAAGTAGAAAAGAGATTATTGAGCGAACTCATAGTCACCTAATCTGTAAATAAACCGCGTCGTATTTGGGGCTAAGGGCTAGCTGACCTAGTGAGTTTCCTGCCTTCCACCGATAATCTTAAGGATTCAAATCCTGTCAGTGGCATAGCATAATCCAGGAGGGGATTAGTACTATTATTCACCAAGATGCCTCTGAGAATGCAATTACTATGCAATTCTTTGGTTACTTTGATAACGGACGATTTAATCAAACACTAAGATCCACATTTCTAGACTAGAATTATACCACATCGTACAAATTGACAAAAAACAATTCAGAGATTTTATCGTAATCAAAATAAGGCAATGTCTCACGGTAAAATAACTGCTGACTGGTTGACGTTTTGTGTATCATAAAATCCACTGGCAATAAAGTAAGATTCCTTAAATTATATTTCACTATGCGGATTAAAAAAAATTCCTTCAACTCCAGCATTTAGATTGTTTTGAGGGCCATGTTATTCGTCTAATATGGCAATCCCACTTAGTCTTGCCTCATTTAGTGGAGTACCTCAGAATTAATTTAAAAAAAAAGGTATTAACATGAAACCTAGATTTATTTTCTATATAAACATCGTTAATCTTTTCGTACACCTCACAACACTAACGTCAAGCATCCTTTAGCTCTTCCTGTCTAAGAAATCAAGGTAAGTTTGAATTTCATCAAAATTTTCATGTATATTATCGCAATGTTCAAATAACAAAGATTTTTTGAGTTTAACGTCTGTGGATCTTTACACAAATAGCCAGTCGGATTCATTGTTTATTTTTCCTGGCCTGTATACATATATTATGCACTGATTATACATACATCTACTGGCTATTTTTAGTTTGAGCAGTTAACTGGATAGCTATTTAAGTTAATTCTGATCTAACGTCGTATGTGCATTGATAGTTTTGATCCTTTTTTTAAAACATCAGGCAAAATTACAACAACAACAAATAACTCTATATAACAACATTTCGCTATAACAACCATGTTTTTACGTGGAACCTATATCTTTCATGTTATGTTACATTATATGTTCTCTATAATAACATTTAATTTTACTAAAATTACCAAAAAGTATCCAGACAACGACGCCGTTATAAAGAGGTTTGATTGTATAATCGGCTATAATCAGCTAAATACAATCATAGTGTAAAAATTATATATATAAAAGTCAAATTCGGTATTTTTTTATCCTCAAATGGCAGGAGGAGTTCAAAGGAAGTGTGAAAAAATGAGACTCATTGTTGTTGTTTTAGTTATGTTGGTGATGACTTTTGCACGGCTACTACAAGTAGGAGTGAGAATAATGAGCAGCAGACGGGAGGAAGAAGAACTATGGATAACCACCATTATATGAGTAGGCAAGAATTCAATAACAATTATGGTGGTGGAGGTGCTACTCCTAAAGGAGATAACACAGATGCTGGAAAGTTCTAATATACAACGTAGGTATATGGACGTATATCTTTTAGTGAATGGGAATAAGCTGTGTGTGGTCAAAACTCATCTCTGCATGTTTGACCTTATGTAAATATGGTAGTTGAAGTATGTATTATGATCTTGCTTTGGCTATTGTAAGTGAAGTTGTTATTGGAGTACATTTTAAAGCTTTGTCTAACTTTTGTAATTACCAAAAACTTCACGATCGTTCACCTTGTATGTGTACTAATCGTGCCACCTGAACTATAAGGCAAGTGAAGCAATGGAGGGGCCCCACTTTTTCCCAAATATATCCTACACTAGTTACGTGAGGTTCGTGCTAAGTCCGGGCCCAAACCCAAGTTATAAAGTAGATATTTTAATTAAAAAAATATAATTTATGTTAGTAATAATTAAATTTCACATAAGTATAGGGGCAGCCCGGTGCACTACGCTCCGGCTATGCGCGGGGTCCGGGAAAGGACCGGACAACAAGGGTATATTGTACGCAGCCTTACCTTGCAATTCTGTAAGAGGCTGTTTCCACGACTTGAACCCGTGATCTCCTGATCACATGGCAACAACTTTACTGGTTACTCAAAGGCTCCCATTCAAATTTCATATAAGTATATTTTCAATATGTAAAAGAAAAACTTTCATTTCACTCCTTTAATATTTTAACTTTCATTTTGATGAAATTATACTATCTGATTTATTATTTCACTCTGTTATTTTATTATTTTGCTGCTATTACGCTATATATATATATATATATATATATATATATATATATACACACACACACACTATTATTATCGATGCTTTTTTCATCTCCTCTTGAGTCGAAGGTCTATAGGAAACAGCCTACCTACCCGTCACAAGGTAGGGGTAGGGTACCGTACACTCTACCCTCCCCAGACCCCACCTGGTGGGATTTTACTAGGTATGTTGTTATTGTTGCAAATGCGGAGCCAAAATTTGACGTTTATAAGTTCTGGATCCTAATTTTGTAAAGTTATTTAGTTCTAAATTACTGGATCCTAATTTTTTAAAGTTATTTAGTTCTAAATTACTAATCTATAAATAGTTAATGAACTTTTAAGACAAATACAGAATTAGTGCAGCAGATGGGGTTGCTCCTTTCCTAATCAGGGGTCACGAGTTCGAACCTGGGTATGAAAAAATCTTTGGAAGGAGCGCTTCCAATGTCACGCCCGAACCATGGGTGGGCGTAACACGGCACTCGGTGCACGCATTGCGACCGAAGCGAACCACGTGCTTATTTTTGAATCATCATGAGGCATACTAGAGCGGAATTATAAAGTGAAGTGCATGATGAGCTTTTGTAAAACATAATAAGTCATAATATTAAACACAAGTACTTGGTTAAGTCATGAATGCGGACAATATCATAAATAAGCCAAACCGACTAACTAAATCTGAAATCTAGCATGACACTTGTCTTGCCTATGAAACCTCTAACATGAGTCTGAAACACGTGACGTACTTGCTTTGGGACAAGGCCCACGAGATACCTTTAGATGCAAAACTAAATAAAGAAAGACAATGCCTAAACCCCGAATGAGATGGGGCTCACCAATAAGCTGGTACGTGCACATCCTATTGAGAAGATGTGGCGTCCTGTAAATCCGTACCTGCATTTCACGATGCGCAGGCCCCCGAGCAATAAAAGGGGACGTCAGCACATTGAATGTACTGGTATGTAAAGCAACTGAATGAAATAACATGGGACATGAAAATAACATAACGAGAGGCCCCGAAATTTGGAAACATGATCATGAACATGAGTACATATACATATATAACGTGTGTAAAGTATCGTGAGTAGGGAGAGCGATAAATATAACGACAACATGGTCCGGTACTTGCGTCCTACCAGTGAACACTCATACCTTGCCGGGGACATGAGATTTAATAATATTATGAAATGATCCGGTCGGTATGAGAGATCGTCCTAAGCATGGGTGGAGCGATCCTCATCCTACGGTGGCTACGTAGTTTCGAGGTGTTTGAAGCCTTTTCGGTAATTAAAGAAACTCCCAAAAACATGAACATGTAAAAATAAGTGGCACTTGCTGCCCATGGTTTCATGAATCATAAATTGCTTGTACGTGGATATCATGAATTATAACTTGCTTGCATGAACTTGTAAAACATAGTATTTTCTTGAAAATAGCATAATATATCTTAAACTAGCATGCATGAACCCATAGAATGAGATATATGGGTTTTTCATAGATTACGGACAGATTCTTAATAATCATAAAAAAATATTAAGAACTCAATGATGGAATTATAACAATTCATACATAATATAATTATGGACATGGACCTAGGGTTATCATGAGCATGGTAAAGAAACCCTAGTTTTCGTAAAGAATCATAATCTATGGATTATGAGGCGTGGGGAAGAACAATGATGTTCCCATACGTAGCTAGTAACTCTACATACCTGGTAATGCTCCAAACTTGAATTAAAGACTTTAACTTTGAAGAAGATTTCCAAATCTTGAATCTTGAACTCTTGAGATGGGTTTTCTTGAAAACCCTAGGTTAGGAATGATGATTTCATGTTTAGATTACAAGGATATATATTAGAATTGACTTGGAATGATTAGAATAGGCTTACCTTGGTGTTCTTGATGATGGGAGAGAATAGAAGGTCGTTCTAGGGCTTGGGGGTGTGAAGAATGAAGTGAAAAAGCCTTAAAACGAAGTTTTAAAATTGCTGTCGGACTCATTTTACGCCCTATTTTACGGCCCATAAAAGTTTTACGGACCGTATGTCTCACCGTAAATCAATTACAGTGATTTGGGCTTTCTGGACCAATTTTACGGTCTAAATATACGGCCCGTATAATTTTCACGGCCCGTATATTCCACCGTAAATCGGCAGAACACTATTTTAGTAAAATGGGCATAACTTTTTGTACAGATGTCTGTTTGACCTCCATAATATACCGTTGGAAAGGTATTTCAAAGATCTACAACTTTCAAGAAGGAAATGTTCCCAAATTCCTTACAAATTTTTCCGTATACTCATTTAAATTGAGACATAGTGCAAACTCACTTGAAACCACGTTCCGTAGGGTAGCTTCCGACTTTCCTTTGCTCAATGACTCTTCTCATGTCTTGATTGGGTTTCAAACACCATTTATACACTACTCAAATTGGGTTCATTATACCCCCCCCGTTATAAGTCAAATCTTAGCCCGAATGCACGAGGTGTTACAATATCTCCCCGGGATCATTCGTCCTCGAATGATGGGTCATGGTTAAGAATGTGGCTGGACATAATTTGAATATATGAACGTGAAGAAACATGACATGGAACATGGAAAACTGACATGACATAGTTTCATGAAAACATGAGACATGAACAGAGAATACATGAACTTGAACGTGAAACGTGAGGCATGAATACATAAGGGACATGACATGAATACTAAAGGTAGTTACCTTGAAGGCTATCTGCTTGCTCTTCAAACAAGTGAGGATATCTAGATTTCATGTCTTCTTCGGCTTCCCATGTAGCCTCTTCAACTTTCTGGCTCCTCCATAAGACCTTTACTGAGGCTACTTCCTTAGTTCTCAACTTGCGGACTTGACGATCAAGAATGGCTACGGGGATCTCCTCATAGGTGAGGCCATCCTTAACTGTTATAGTATCAGCAGGAACAACCAACGACGGGTCTCCTACACACTTCCTCAACATGGATACATGAAACCTAGGGTGAACGACGGCCAACTCTTGTGGCAACTCGAGTTCATAAGCTACTAGACCGACCTTTCGTGAAATTACGCAGGTCCAATATATCGGGGACCCGAGCTTCCCTTTCTTCCCAAATCTCATAACACCCTTCATAGGTGAGACTTTAAGGAACACCCAATCATTAACGAAATTCTAAGTCCCTTCGCCTCGCGTACGTGTAAGACTTACGGTGACTACGAGCCGTTTTCAAACGCTCTTGAATCAATTTGACTTTCTCCATCGCACGATAGACCAAATGCGGCTCTAACAACTACTGCTTCGCCAACTTCGAACCAACCAATTGGTGACCTACACCTTCGCCCATACAAAGCTTCAAATGGTGTCATCCCAATACTAGCATGATAAGCTTGTTATTATAAGAAAACTCAATGAGAGGCAAGTGATCATCCCGATTACCTTTGAAATCCAAGACGCATGCTCTCGACATGTCCTCTGAGTCGAATAGTACGCTACTGCACGGACATACGCGGATGAAAAGTTGTCTTGAGGTTCACCTTGGTACCCAATCCTTTACGAAAGGATTTTCGAAGTTCGGCGCGAACCGAGCACCACGATATGAAATAATGGACAACGGGGTCCCATACGAATCGACAATTTCATTAACATATAGCTTGGCATAATCTTCTGCCGAATATGTGGTCTTGGTTGGTAAAAAGTGTGCGACTTAGTAAGCGGTCAACGATCACCCAAATAGAGTCGTGTCTCATAGGTTGAACGAGGTAGACACGATACAAAATCCATATTGATCATTTTTCATTTCCGGACGGGAATATCAATATTACGAGCCAAGCCACCGAGCCTGCGGTATTCGGCTTTCACTTGCAACAATTCGGACACTTAGCTACAAAATGCACTACGTTCTTCTTTATATCGTTCCACCAATAAATCTCCTTAAGATCATGGTACATCTTAGTGGAGCGGGGTGAATGGAATACACAGGTTATGAGCTTCGACATAATTAAATCTACGAGCCCATCTACATACGGAACACATAATACGCCTCGGTACCTCGAGGTACCATCATCTCCCCTTGTTCAAAAGCCGTCGTCTTATGCTTGTGAATCCCTCTTTTAGTTGCAACAAGTAGGGATCATTAAAGCTGTTTCTCCTTGACTTTCACGACTAACGAGAAAAAAAGCTCTGTTCGAACAACCACCCCGCATCCTCGGAATCCAAAAGCGGGACTCAGGCGGCCAAACGATGAACTTCCTTGGTCATAACTCTCTTGTCGTGTCAACGTGGGCTAGACTTCCCGGGAACGCCGACTAAGAGCGTCAGCTACAACATTCGTTTTTCCCGGATGATAGAGGATATCCACATCATAATCTTTAAGCAATTCGAGCCATCTCCTCTGCCTAAGATTCAACTCCCTTTGCTTGAAGATATCTTTGTGGGCTTTTATGATCGGTGAAAATATCAACATGCACTCCATACAAATAATGACGCCATATCTTAAGTGCAAAAACTACGGTGCCAACTCTAGGTCATGAGTCGGATAATTCTTTTCGTGAACCTTGAGCGACGAGATGCATAAGCTACAACCTTACCATGCTGCATTAAGACACATCCGAGACCAACTCCCGAAGCATCACAATAAACCACGAACCCATCGGTTCCTTCTAGTAGCATCAAAACTGGAGCAGAAGTCAATCTCTCCTTCAACTCTTCAAAGCTTCGCTCACAAGCATCTGACCATTGGAACTTAACCTTTTTTTGGGTCAACTTAGTCAACGGAGCAGAAATGGAGGAAAATCCTTCAACGAAACGTCTATAATAGCACCGGACCCAAGAAACTCCTTATATCGAGCGAAGTGGGTGCGGGCCAGCTCCTACCGTATCAATCTTCGAGAATCAACTTTAACACCTTCTCCGAGATCACATGGCCTAAGAATGCCCGCGACTTAAGCGAACTCACACTTTGAGAATTTTGCAAAAATTTCGCGATCTTTATGAGTCTGCAACACTATTCTGAGATGTTCTGCATGATCAGCCTTATTACCGGAATACACTAAAATATCATCAATGAAGACAATGACGAATAAGTCGAGATAAGGCTTGAAGACCCTGTTCATAAGATCCATGAAAGCAGCTGGCACATTTGTCAACCCAAATGACATAACAAGAAATTCAAAATGGCCATAACGGGTTCTGAAAGCGATTTTTGGAATATCAACTTCCTTAACCTTTAACTAATGATAGCCCGACCTGAGGTCAATCTTGGAATAACATTGGGCGCCCTGAAGGTGGTCAAATAAGTCATTTATTCTAGGAAGAGGGTACTTGTTCTTAATGGTGACCTTGTTCAGCTGACGGTAGTCTATACACATACGTAAGGAACGATCCTTCTTTCGGACAAATAAGACTGGCGCAACCCAAGGCGAAACACTGGGCCTAATAAACCCTTTGTCAAGAAGATCTTTCAACTGGGCTTTTAACTCTTTTAACTCTGCTGGAGCCATTCTGTATGGCGGAATAGATATCGGCTAAGTATCGGGAAGTAGATCAATTCCAAATTCAATCTCCCTGTCGAGGAGGGACTTCTGGAAGATCTTCGGGAAAGACCTGCGGAAATTCATTTACAACTGGGACGGACTGGAGAGTTGGAGTATGGGCATTTGAATTCTTGACTCGAACTAGGTGGTAGATATAACCTTTGGAAATCATTTTTCTGGCTTTTAGATAAGAAATAAATCTACTCCTGGGTACTATTAAATTACCCTCCCATTCTATGACTGGCTCATTAGGAAACTCGAATCTTACAACTTTAGTTCTACAACATGCGTGGCATAACATGAAGCTAACAGTCCATTACCAGCGATCACATCAAAGTCTACCATTTCTAATTCCGCTAAATCGGTATGGTTACGCGTGATAGACTAAGACTGGGCAACCCCTATAAATACGTCTAGCTATGACTGATTCCCCAACTGAGGTGGACACCTCAAAGGGTTCATACAATTTTTATGGTTCAATGCCAAACTTTTTAGCAACAAAAGGGGTTACATAAGATAAGGTGGATCCTGGGTCAATAAGGGCATATACTTCAAAAGTGAAAACTATGAGTGTACCTGTGACAACATCTGCTCTAGCGTCTGTATCTTGACGACCTGTCAATGCATACAAACGGTTCGACCACCGCTTTGTATTATCGGACCTTGCGGTTCCACGCCCTGCGGGCACGATTGTGACGAGGGAGCCGAATTTGTGGACTGCGCCACGTTACCTCCAGTACCTTGCCTAGCTGACGGACAATCTTTCTGAATGTGGCCCTTCTGGCCGTAACCATAGCACGCATCTGTACCCATACGACACTCACCTAAGTGTCTCTTACTACACTTGCTGCAAGCTGGAATAGTATAAATTTGACCCACACTAGTACTTTGAGAATAAGAACTCGATGGTCGAAGTTCGCTTCTTGTCATTTTCGGAACTTAGGGGCGGGGCACTAGCGCGTAGATGGAGCGGGTCTTGTGACTTGTTCTTAAAGAATCGCCTACCTCCTCTCGACTAATGTTACTGAAGATTTAGCCCTCTTGTTAAATTCTTTATCCTTTTGTTTACGCGAGCTTCATTCTTCCTTCGATTCGCTTCATTACCTTGCACAAATTCCAAGATCTTAGAGATAGTCATCTTGTCATTACGAGAAGCGACGGTCTTGGCATCTCTATACAATTCGGGTTTCAACCCCGGTACAAATCTTCTAACCGTTGCCCTCGTATCGAGAACCATGTGAAGAGCATATGCGGACAACGAAATAAATTTGAGATAATACTCTTGAACGGTCAAGTTACCCTGCCTCAACCTCTCAAATTCCATAGCCTTTGCTTCTCGGACCTCGATAGGCGTGAAGTGGTCAAGAAAGCGTCGACGAACTCGTCCCAGTAGCAGTAGAAGATGCATCCTCCCCGAGATTGTTCCCGTGTCTCATACCAAATACGAGCAACATCTCGCGGTGAAAAGCACCAAACTTTCTTGCCTCTCGTCTCGGTGACATGCATAATACGAAACACTTTCTGCAGGCTATCAATATAGTTCTGCGGATCCTCCTCGGCCCTAGTCCCCGTGAAAGTTGGAGGTTTCGTCACGCGAAATTCCTAAGTTCTTGAACTATTTGACCCGCCACTAGCACTTTGAGCTAGGAGCCGATTCTTGTCGCCGCGCTTTGGTTGGCAACGATCGAGTAGCGGTGGATAGCTCCTCTAACGTCCATGTCTGAAGTGTTGGGAGGTGTAGGCTGTAGGAGCGGTTGGGGCTACTGTCTGAGTCGGAACGGTCTCTTCGCGAGTTGCCTCTGCAGTAGCCCCCAGTGGGTAAATATTGTGGCCTTTTACGGTGTATTTCCTTTTTGCGGTATTTTTTGAAATACAAAATTCGCATGAGTTAGAAGGATTCTGAAATCTTGCTCTAACCGCGACCTAGAGTATGAAAGAAGTGAAATATTCCTGAATGTTTTGGTGGTCAAATGTTTATATGTATGGGGCCCTCACACATATAAATGTGATCCCACTGGACACGGTTTCATAGACTCCCAAAAGACACTTGAACCTAGACTACGATACCAGCTTTGTCGCGCCCGAACCATACGGGCACGGGCGTAACACGACACTCGGTGCACATTGCGTGTGACCGAAGCGAACCACGTGGCTTCTTTGAATCATCATGAGGCATACATGAGCGGAATTATAAAGTGAAGTGCATGATGAGCTTTTGTAAAACATAATAAGTCATAATATTAAACACAAGTACTTGGTTAAGTCATGAATGCGGACAATATCATAAATGAGCCAAACCGACTAACTTGACTACGAAATTTAGCATGACAACACTTGTCTTGTCTATGAAATCTCTAACATGAGTACGAAATACGTGACATACTTGCTTTGGACAAGGCCCCCGACATACCTTTAGATGCAAAACTAAATAAAGAAAGACAATGCCTAAACCCGAATGAGATGGGGCTCGCGATAAGGCCGGTACGTGCAAATCCTATTGACCGGATGTGGCATCCAGTAAATCCGTACTGCGTCGTGAAATGCGGAGCCCCCGAGCATAAAAGGGGACGTCGGCACATTGAATGTCTTGGTATGTAAAGCAATGAATGAAATAACATGGGACATGAAAATAACATAACGAGCGAGTGAAACATGATCATGAACATGAGTACATATACATATATAACGTGTGTAAAGTATCGTGAGTAGGGAGAGCGATAAATATAACCGACAACATGGTTTGGTACTTGCGTCCTACCGGCAACACTCATACCTTGTCGGGGACATGAGATTTAATAATATTATGAAAGGATCCGGTCATTATGAGAGATCGTCCTAAGCATGGGTGGAGAGATCCTCATCCTATGGTGGCTACGTAGTTTCAGGCTGTTTGAAGCCTTCTCGGTAATTAAAGCAACTCCCAAAAACATGAACATGTAAAAATAAGTGGCACTTGCTGCCCATGGTTTCATGAATCATAACTTGCTTGTACGTGGATATCATGAATTATAACTTGTTTGCATGAACTTGTAAAACATAGTATTTTCTTGAAAATAGCATAATATATCTTAAACTAGCATGCATGAACCCATGGAATGAGATATATGGGTTTTTCATAGATTACGGACAGATTCTTAATAATCATAAAAAAATATTAAGAACTCAATGATGGAATTATAACAATTCATACATAATATAATCATGGACATGGACCTAGGGTTATCATGAGCATGGTATAGAACCCTAGTTTTCGTAAAGAATCATAATCTATGGATTATGAGGCGTGGGGAAGAACAATGATGTTCCCACACGTAGCTAGTAACTCTACATACCTAGTAATGCTCCAAACCTGAATTAAAGACTTTAACTTTGAAGAAGATTTCCAAATCTTGAATCTTGAACCCTTGAGATGGGTTTTCTTGAAAACCCTAGGTTAGGAATGATGATTTCTTGTTTAGATTACAAGGATATATATTATAATTGACTTGGAATGATTAGAATAGACTTACCTTGGTGTTCTTGATGATGGGAGAGAATAGAAGGTCGTTCTAGGGCTTGGCGGTGTGAAGAATGAAGTGAAAAAGCCTTAAAACGAAGTTTTAAAATTGCTGTCGGACCCATTTTACGCCCTATTTTACGGCCCATAAAAGTTTTACAGACTGTATGTCTCACCGTAAATCAATTACAGTGATATGGGCTTTCTGGACCAATTTTACGGTCTAAATATACGGCCCGTATAATTTTCACGGCCGTATATTCCACCGTAAATCGACGGGAATACTGTTTTTAGTAAAACGGGCATAACTTTTTGTACAGATGTCTGTTTGACCTTCATAATATACCGTTGGAAAGGTATTTCAAAGATCTACAACTTTCAAGAAGGAAAATTTCCCAAATTCCTTACAGATTTTTCCGTATACTCATTTTAATTGAGACGTGGTGCAAACTCACTTGAAACCACGTTCCGTGAGGGTAGGCTTCCGACTTTCCTTTGCTCAAGGACTCTTCTCATATCTTGATTGGGTTTCAAACATCATTTATACACTATTCAAATTGGGTTCATTATACCCCCGTCTTATGAGTCAAATCTTAGCCCGAATGCACGAAGTGTTACATCCAACCCCCACCCCCACAAATGGGCGCTACGCAATGCGAGTTATCTGGATGAATCGGGCTCAAATGCTGATATCGAGCACCAAATAGAAAACAAAAAAAACAACAACAAGGAAAATGAGTTAAGAGGTTCGACGGCTTTTGAAAAGTAGACCTTAACCAACAAAAAGTAAATTTGACTTTAAAAAATAATATTAGGACCTAGAAGTAATTAATTGAAAAGTTTAAAATTTTATTAAAAACTTTTGTAAGGGCTACAAAAGTAGTAATATATATTTATTTATTTTTTAAAAAAATATGTGTATGGTTTTCTATTAAATTTCAAAAGAATTTTTTTAGTTATTATTAGTATTTATTCAATTAAATATGTCAACTAGAAAATATGAATCCAGTTATGCAATAAGAGGGAAAAAAGGTGAAAATTTGAAGAACTAATTAATTTGGATTAGTTATATTATCAATTGAAAAGGAATTGTTAGAACAAATCAATTATAAAACTGTAATTAATGGCATTGCATATAAAAACACTAGAAATGTAGACTTTAAATAAAAATATAAAGTTTCCTTTTTAAAAAAAATTAGGGTCTCGCTTTGAAGTTTGGCTTTAGGCCCCCAATCTTGTTGAGTCGGCCCTGTGTATATATATGGCCAGAGTTTAAGTTTTATATACAGTAATATATGTACATTGTAAATAAGATTAATTAAGACGATCATGAGGTCATTACAAGGTATAAATTATAGCTTTGTATAAATAATTCGTAATTAATTTGCTATTATAGGTTAAATTATACTGCCAATGAATACAACTTATATAAATCCATATGTATACCCAAACTTCATGTAGTTTATAGAGTTGCATTCATGGACCAAAATTTTAATTCATTTTTTTGCACGAATTGTCCTTCTTTTGGTGTGGTCTTTAATTTTTGGCCCTCAATTTGGTGGTCTTTGATTTTTTCCCTTCACCTAATACCCCGGTTCCAGGTTCGAATCCTAGCTCAGTTAAAAAAAGAAGGAATTTCGTAAGGAAGAGGTTCAGATTCGCAAGGTCAAAATTCTGCCTTGCAGGCTTAACTTTGGCCCGAATAGGCCTAATTTTACTACAAAACTCTGCCTTGCGATTTTTTTTTTTTTTTTTTTTTCCGAGCCGGGGTTCGAACCTCAAACTCATGGTATTTAATTAGGGCAAAAATTAAAGACATAAGGGCATTCCTGCAAAGTGCCCCTTTTAATTTCTGTCATTCTCCTCCTATAAATGTCATTATTATATGTGCGTAAACCTATCAACTAGGTAACCCGGCCCGGTTCCGGCAGTTGACGGGCCCAGACATTCTTTAGTTAAAAAACCGGCCATGGCTACCGGTTAACTAGGGTCAGTTATCCGGTTGAAAATACTAAAATCGGAACCGAATATATATATAAGTGATATGTATTATATAAATTAAGTTTATATATTTAGTAACAACTTATGAGTATTATAAAATTCAAGATTGTTTTATTCTAGGTATATAGCTTTTTATTTTATAACTTAAATATATGTATATTATAAGTATATTCTAAGTATATTGTAGGTATATATGTTTAAGTTATATGTGTTATAACTTAAATTTTATATTTACTAATAACTCATGAGTATTATAAAATTCAAGATTGTATATTTATAAATATATAAAGTTATAACTTTTTATTTTATAATTTAAGTAGATGTATATTATATGTATATTGTAGGTATATTCCTAACATAATATAAGTAATATTAACTTGAATATTTGTAAGAATATGAACACAAGTAAATAGAAGAAAGCTCAATGAACCATGTATTTTATTCATTAATGGATAACATTTATTTGCAAGTTGTAATTTTTTTTAACTTGCAAATAATACATGAGTTGCAACTAAGTAGTACAAGAATAAAATCACATTGCTTCAACCATTTGGGTAATGTCTGCCATATCATATCATCCATTTAGATATCTTCCATGTCTTCAATTTGGTCTTCTTCACTTGCTATTAAAACTTCAATCCCGTGCTTTTCGCCTTCCATTGCCGCTAGACTTTGGTTGCGCTGCTCCGATCTAATCCAATCGTGAATGCAAACTAGTACTTGCAAGCTAAATCAATAAGGAGTGTCTACCTATCCAATTTGTTGTCTTCCTTGGCTAATTGCACTTTCCGGGGCCACGGTTGATATCTGAACATTAAGGATATATCGAGCCATTCTTGCAAGTACCGGCTAATTGCAAGAAATTAAATTGCGAAAATTAAAGATAGAGTTGGAATGAATGTACCAAATTGCCGGAATAAATTCCGACAATACAACCGTTGTTGAAGGCGGCTAGAATTGCAAATCCACCAACTCCGCTAACAGTTTGTTTGTATAATTCCAAAATATAAAATTAAAACTTGAAGGAAAACTTTTATACTTTATAGTGTATAATTGAGAGAAATTGTAATTTTAAAGTGGCTAGTTGTTGCAAAATAGCTAATAATTGAGAGAAATTGAGAAGAGAAAATTAGTGTGGATGAAAATAAAATGAAGAGGGATTTATATAGGAGCGGGGGAGGGGTTAAAGTTTTAAAAATAAAAGTTTGGGGGTGGGGGGTGGTGGGGGCCAAAATAGCCGTTTTATGAAAATACAACCGGCCATTTTTTTCAAAATGTTCCATTGGGCAACGGCTACATCTGGCCCAAATTAAAAAAAAAAAAAAATTAAATTTCGGCCGGTTAATCGGTGGGCCAACCGGCCAGGCCATCGACCGACATCGACTCATCCCAATCTTTAAGGAAGAGATCGACGATCCCAAGTTCTCTTTTAACCCCTCTCTCTTACTTCAAAGAAGACTTCCAATACTTTTCAGTAAGAGTTAAAGTACTCCCAGTTAACCGGTCCGCCGGTTCCAACATACAAAATCGTACTCGGCCCGGCTGAAACGGTTAACCGTCAACTGGTAATCGGTAATCCGTCTCCGATTTCGGATCCGATCACTGGTTTCAACCGGTTCAACCGCATCGGTTGCCATGTTTATATGTGTGTATCATTTTTTTCTCACACGGCGATATCTGGGGACAACTAATGAGATAAATAACCTAAAGTCAATTCCTAATTAAAAGCCTAAGATTTATTTAATAAAATCTATATTTTAATTTTATTTGAATTATTTCTCCCAATTTTCTGAGATGCATGCAAAGATTTAGTATTTCTTAAATTCAATTGACAGTATAACTAATTTATTTAATTTTTCATCTTAGGTAAGACTTTATTAATTTTACTGTTATAAATTTCTTTCAACATATGTAATTGAAAGCGAAATTATTAATATTCTCTAATAAGAAATGTAGATATGCAATATTCTTACCAAGTATCCGAGATTTGGCATGAGTCGATTATAGACTTATAGTTGTGCAATGGATGCCCTTGGTAGAAAATGAGGTTTGTTAAAAAAATATCAGAAAATTACGCCCAATACTTTTAAAAATAGGTGGCCTTGGACTTTTGATGTCGTTTTTTTCATGGGCAAGCATTCTAGATCAAAGTCAAAACTTGTTTAACTTAAAAAAACTATGGTCAATCACCTCCAAAGCCATCCTAGTAAATCATCTATTAAAATACTGATATTCTTCCGAAGGAATTAGGCGTAAATGTGTTACAAGTCCAACGTCCAAACATAAAGCAGTTGAACAGATTTTACCATGTACTAATTCGATTCAATCAAAACCTTTTTGAATGGGGGTCATTTGCACTTTTGTCCCTATTTTGTGCTGGTCTTTAATTTTTGTCCTTCAAATGAACTGGTCTTTAATTTCTGTCCTTCCAATTTCTGTCTGAACTTGAATTGACGGACGCCATTGATAGTTGTGTTCTAACTAAAGGGAATCCTTTGTGTTTGGTTGATATAACGGATATTAGCAAATACTAATTTATAGTGTTGAAGAACGAACGAACAAATATTATATAAACGAAGAACAAATGAAGATTTGATCAACTTCACCATGTATTATTGCACCTTCAAGATCAAATTTTTCATAATACCCGCACCAAATTCAAAGCTAATAGGAATAACTTATAGTTAGCAACAAAATTAACCCTTATTTAAATATTTGTGATTGAGAATATTATGACCCCCATCGTGCCAACCAATATGATAAAATTGAAAATTTTCATAAAGAGTTATCGTATGAATCTTAAAGATGGAGAAAATTTTTGGAAGTTTTCTTAGTTATTTCATTTCATTTCAGACCTTCAAAACTGTACATCATTTTATTTATATATATGTTTAGCTACATTTCTAGAAGGTCAAGAAACCATGCTACTACCTAACCACGGATGTGTGAACAATTGAAAAGACTATTAATTCAATTATTCATACTTGTCACGCCCAACCATGAGTTGCAGGGCGTGAACTTATTTAACTCGGAGTTGCTTGCATGTGTCCGAGCGAACCTCATGGCTTGCTTGTCAACATGGGCATCAAAACAATACAATCTATATGATGCAATTTAAATGAATCATGAAAATATAATTTGCGGAATAAAGTCTTGAAATTATCTCATAGCATGAAAATTCATGAAAACATAATAGTACCGTAAACATGAAAGCATAACGACTACGCGAACTAATATGCTCGTCTATGAAACCTCTAAAACATGTGCAATGATTCTAACTACCAGGATACGGCCACTGGACTACCATAAACCGCATACTACGGACTCCGTGTTGAACTCCCGAGAGGGATGGGCTCACCAATAAGCAGAACGAGGATCCTCACCGCAGTGTATGCTCCTCGAAAATCCAGACCGCATTGCAGCGCAACCCCGGCAAAAGGGACGTTGAGTGCATACGGTGAATAGTACTAGTATGTAAAACCCGCCGAAATGAAGAACATGGCACAACATAGGTATGGGGACATGAACCGAAACCTAATGTAACTCGAACATACGAGCAATTTAAACGTGAGTAAAGTCTAAAAACAAAGAATCAAGAAAATACATGTACATAAAACCTTTTTGTAACGTGGGGAATGCTATAGTGTAACCGACAACATGATCTCGGTACTTGCGTCCTACCAGAGAACACTCACACCTTGCTGGGATATGAGATTTAAGTAATAATAGCATGTAAGGATCCAAATGCATAACGGCGTTGTCTCCGTCGACAACCCTTATCCTACGGTGGCGACGTGGTTTCGGGCTATCCGAGCCTTCTCGGTTAACTAAGCAATCCCAAAACATGAACATGATATAGTTGGCTAAGAAGCCCATGATTTTCGTGAAATAACTTGTAAACATGATTTCACGAAATAACTTGTAACATGGTTTCATGAAATATCTCGTAGCATGATTTCATGAGATAACTTGTCGTAGTCTTGCAAACACGTTCTTGATTCATGAGTAATAACAATAGTTCATAATTATATATGTAATTGACTTGAAAACATGCTTGTAACTTGATACATAAAATCATAAAATTTCATATAAACATAATGAGAATACATGAGGAAGAATTCATGATTCATGGATTAAGCTAGGGTTCCTAGTAACCATAATGGAAGATTAGGAATACAATAACGAATATAGATACGAAATTCATGTACATAAATACATAACTATGGGCTACCAATATGTTGGGTTTAATGCCCTAGGTTTGAACTTCATGGATATCAAGAAACGGAGCAATGGGGAAGAACGTAGAGATTCCCACACGTGGATGGAAGTTCTACATACCTTAGTCGCTCCAAAACTTGAATTAAAGACTTGAGCTTTGGAAGAGATTTCCAAAATCTTGAATTCTTGAACCTTGAGATGGGTTTTCTTGAAAACCCTAGTTTAGGAATGATGATTTCTTGTTTAGATCATTAGAGTATATGTTAGAATTGAGTTGGAATAATTAGGTAGACTTACCTTGGTGTTCTCGATGATGGGAGAGGGTAGGAAGTCGTTCTAGGGGTTGAAGGAATGAAAAATAATGATTAGAACTGATATGGACGAATATATACTGTTCTGAAAAATTAGATTTTCGGTCCCGCTTAAATACGGCCGTATTTTGAAATACGGTCCGTATTTTGACATATGGACCTGCGTCTCTTCGCAAAATGGCTATAACTCTTTGCACAGATGTCCGTTTGACCCCCATAATATACCGTTGGAAAGGTATTTCAATTCTCTACAACTTTCATCAAGGAAGTTTTCCCAAATTCTAAATACATTTTGAAATACGGGTCGTAAAATGAAATACGATCCGTATTTAACCATGTGACATCAAAATGTCAAATTCCAGAATGTTCAGAAATTCTTGGTTTCAGTTTACGATTTGAAATACGGCCCGTATTGTGAAATACGGTCCGTATTTAACCCTATGATATTCAACTCAGCTAAATTCCGCACGTTCGAAAATCCTTGGTACCGGTTTACGACTTGGGTTTACGGCCCAAACCGAAATACGTATATCTTGTTCATGGGCGTAAATCACTATCTCACAACTAAACAGAAAATTTCACCCCACATTCCTTATCTGATTTCCAAGTCTAGGATCATGGTTAAAGCTTATGTTAGAGTACGAGGTGTTACAATACTAACTGACTAAACCAACTTAACAAAATAATTAGATTTCATTTCTTTTTTTACACTAATTACAAGGCCTTCCGAAAATTACACCTATCAAGTGCAACTTTCCACTAGGGGCGACTCAATAAAATTTCCTTTCCACGTTTTTAAATATTTATCTTCATTTTTATTTTATTTTTACATTAAAATTTTGCTTAATAATTTAAAAGTTTGAACTAAACTATGCAAATCTTCAAATTTGTTAATGAAATTTTGGTCAACAAGAATTAAGGTAGTGCATTGAAACATATGGCTACCATTTTATCAAATTGAAATAACTCTTACCATTATAAATAAATATTAGGCTTAAGTGACTAAAACGCCCCCAAACTTGGCACGAATTGCAACTTTAGTCCCCAAACTATTGCTGCACTTCAAGACACCCCTAAACGTGGCAAAATGGGTTTTAATTCATCCCCGAGCCGCCACACATGACAAGAAGTGTAGTCACACACCAACGAGAGCGCGTGACGGTGCCACGTCCGCTTTTTTTTTTTTTTTTAAAAAGAAAAATCAATTTTGGAAAATTCATAAAAAAGTATAAATTATTAAAATCGAAAAAAAAACTAATTTTTTTTTTAAATGGAAAACCCATTTTTTTAAAAATAAATGGATTGAATTTTTTATTAAAAAATGCGAACTTCTTAAATCTTGAAAACTCGAGAGACCCGTTATTTTTTAAAAAAAAAAAGGGGAATTTTTTTTTTTAATTTAAAAACTTGGACTTTTTAACAATACTGAAAACTAAATAAACTCATTTTTATAAAAGATAATGTTTGAAAAATTGAATTTTTGGTTAAAAGCCCGGACTTTTTTAAAATGTGGGATACCGATTTTTTTAAGAATAAAGTGGAAAACTGATAATTTTTTTCTAGATTTTAAAACTAATCTAATTTTCATGGATTATTTTTTAAAAAAACATGGGTTTTCTACATTTTTAAAAAAATCAGTTTTTCCAGTTCTTTTTTAAAGAAGTGTCTTAAAAGAATCATGAAAATCTGGATTTTTTAGGACACTTTTAAAAAAATATCAAGTTTTCATTTTTTATATAAAAAAAAATCCATTTTTTACAAATATTTTAATTAAAACTGTAGTTTTTCAGTTTTTTTTTTTAAATCAAATATTCCAAATTTAAAATAAATATTTCATTGTTCAGCATTTTTTATAAAAAAATCGGCTTTACATTTTTTTTCAAAACAATTTATCATGTGGAGGACACATAGGATGAAAATGCCACGTGGCATTAATATTTTACACATGGAGGCCACATAAGCCTTATTTTACAGGCATGGACCCGCGAGTGACTACACTCACTCCGGTCATGTGCTCGTGGGTGTAATAAAACCCATTTAGCAGCTTTTTGTGTGTCTTGAAGCTCATAGTTTAGGTGATTAAGCCAGTTATGACGATACAGTTCAGGGGCGTTTTAGTTACTTAAGCCTAAATATTACTAATAGAATTTTTGGTGTGTTGAATGTATAAACTAGCCATCTAACATTATTTGCTTAAATTATAAACTAGAAATGCAAGTGTGCGAAAGGTAAGTTTTGTCCTATTAATCCTGCCCTCAGTTTCCTCTTTATTTCACTAGCAAGTTTCATTTCTAGTGAAGTGTTCATTTTTAGTGAAGTGTTATAGTACATTTTATTGTTGACCTTTTCTTGATGGGTCTGGTTTGGGTCCAATAGTAGAGCTACATAGTTTTCATCTGCAAAAAACAGAGAATGCAAGACGAACGCATGCAAGCAACTTAAACATTAAATACTAGTAGAAAATTTAAATGTTACTTGTTAATTTGGCTCTTTCACTTAAACATTATCATTTAAGATGACAATTTGTATCGCTGCTAATGTATGAAGCTTGAGGGGGCACTTAAATTTAAGTGGCCTATCTTGAGCGTCAGAGTGCCCCAAGTTACTTTTCGAAGAAATTTTGTCGCAAGAATCGTTGCCTCGCTTATGAATATCATAGTGGCCGGTGCCCCCAAAACCATTACGGGACCGGCGGAGTATGTATTGGTAACCAAAAAACCGGCTTGAGCTTTGACAAAGGCCCCCCCAAAGCACAAAACTTTCTATATAGATCTTTTAAAATAAAAGGGGATTTAAAAACGATTTGATGGAAAAAAAGGGAATAATATTTTTTGGTTTTCCCCCGCAAAAAAAGGGGTCTTTGGAAAAAAATCCCAAAAATTGAATTGGAAAAAACACCCGGGTTCCTTTTCAAAATTGTCTTAGTTGGACGCCAATTTCCCGGGTTTTTTGCAATTTGAAACCGGCGATATTCTAATTTATTTAGATGATGGTTGTTGGTCGGTGCCATTTTTGCTCCCAAAAAGGTTTTTGGCCCTTTTTACATAAAGGTTTCGTTGAAAAGGAGAGTACGTTGATCCTAAACCCAAAAAAGGGGATGTCCAATATTTGAAAATATTTAGCTATCGAAGACGCTTTTTCAAATTATCAACCCCAAGTATAAAA